>NW_025543552.1:0-58110 GCF_018350155.1 Leopardus geoffroyi | reverse complement strand
GAGGGGCCCCATGGCAGACCCATCCCCGGGTCCTGGGCCAGTCACCACGAGGGAGAGCTAGGGCCTGGTCGGGGTCCAAAGGGACCATGCAGTCTCGTTGTAAGGAGCGTGGAGTCTGGAGCCTCATAACGGCTCTGAGCCTCAGCTTACGCATCTATAAGATGAGTGTAAAAACAGTGTCTCCTCAGGGGGTGGCGAGGACCCCATGGAATGCTCAGACCGGTCTCCGGCACATCACAAATGCTGCAGAAGTGAGTTGTCATCCACATCATCAGAGGCCATGACTCTGCATCATGGGTGGAGCCTTCCCGGCAAGGATTCGACTCTGTTCCAGGTTTGAGGGTGCTGGGGTACTGCTCCCAGGGCTCTCCCTCCCCTTACCGGGCAAGGAGCCGGTTTGGGAGTGAGAGGAAGGAGTGAAGCCTCAGCTGCTTCATCATCAAAAGGACAGCAGGAGGGATGAGGCAGGGGTGAGAAGCAGAGGTGGCAGGAGGTTTTCAGGCCCCCAGGAACAATGGGCCCAAATGGCTTTCCCACCAGCTCAGGGGAGCCCATGGGACGGAAACGGAAAGGCAGGCTGTCATGTCCGATCCCTCCACTGACAGCCCCAGGGTGTGGGTCCCAACCCACCAGCCCTACTGTGCACAGCCAGACACCAAGAGGAAGGAACACAGAACCCGCCTTCAGAGAATCGGAGACAGACTCCACGTTGGGGCCACCCAACACGGTCGTTGTGTGGCCATTACAAACTCAACCCTCCTCTGTGCTCCTGTTTCCTCATCCTCACAAAAACATCCATGGATGGGGCGCCTGGGTGACTCCGTCGGTTAAGCGTCTGACTCTTGCTGTCAGCCCAGGTCACGATCTCACAGTCAGGGGACCCAGCCCCACATCGGGCTCTGCACCGACAGCATGGAGCCTGCTTAGGATTTTCTCTGTCTCTGCCCCCTCCTCACTCTCTCTCTCTCTCTCCTTCTCAAAAAGCGATAAATAAAGAAACATAGAAAAAAAAACCCATACATGGCTACACAGGGCCTCCTGGGGCACCTGCACGTACCAGGGATCGCATGGTAAAAAGAGGGAGAGGGGAGAACACGCGGACAGCAGGCAGGAATGACTGCAGGTGTGCTACAAATGATCAGAGATCTGAAGAGCTCAATACTTCGGACTTTTAAAAAGGCTTCTTGACATGTGACTGGAGAAAGGCGGCCCAGTTAGTAAACGGTGCTGGGACATCGGAACCAATTCCAGACACATTAAAAATCTATATTTGAAAGAGAGAAGTTGAAGACAGGGATACTCTGGGGGAATATCTTTCCAAACTTGGGTTGGGAACAATTTCTTTACCAAGGTGTTAAAAGCTCAGTAAGCATAAAAAAAATCGATAGGTTTGACTGCAGTAAAATGTAAATTTCCTTTCACCAAATGACGGGTGAAAAGACAAATCACTAAAAGTATATGTACAACTAGCAAAGGGTCAGTATCCAGAATACATAAAGAAGTCCTATAAATCCACAGGAAGAAGAGAGGCAATGAGCAAAAAGACCACAGCAGGCGTGTCGTAGAGGAGGGGACGGAGTGCACAGATGAACACGGGAAAAGCTGCCCGCTGTCACGAGGATGCAGGGAAGTGCAAGGTAAGGTCCCCGTGAGAGATTTCACATCCATCAGGCTCACAGTGAGGAAGATATGTGACATCTGACAGCACCGAGGGTCTGAGACGATGTAGATCAGCTGGCACCCACGGTTGATGAGTGTGAAACCTGGTCTGGCCACGCTGAAAAACCGCTTTGGCCTTTTCTTGTTAGGTTGACCAGTCCCATACCTTAGCACCCTGCAAATCCACTCCCAGGAGTCACACAAGGCACACCCAAGAAGAGTTCGTCGCAGCACTGTTAGCAAGAGGAGGGGGAGAAAGGAAATGACCCAGATACTCATTGACAGAGCAATGCAAAAAGAAATTGTAGCACAGTCACACAATTTCTTTCCACACTGGTGACAGCAAACTCCAGCTACACAGCAGCACAGCTCAAGCTCAGAGAGAGGGAAATGTTGAGTACAAAAATGCAAATTTTAGAGATCTACATACAGACAGCAAGTTTTTAGAGCTTGAGAACAAAGAAGCAATCTAATGTTTAGGCTTATTCAGTCCGCCTGTGAGCAAGAGAATGGCAAACAAACAAACACCAAATTGCAGACAGGGGTGACCCCCAGGCAAGGAGAAGATGGAAGTGACTGGGAATGTTCTAGTTCTGGAGTTGAGCTGCGGGCCCACGGATGTTCATTGTCCCACCATCCTTCATAATGCACGAAACACACGAAGTATTAAAACTGAACAGAGGCATAGGAGAAAAACAAGAAGAGAAACATGGTGTGGGTCCAGACACATCCAGTATGATTTCCTTGTCACACACATAGTTGACTGTTTTCACGTGGTGTCACGGGGGGTACCAAGAGTTCCGTCGAGAGGCCAGAGCGGGAAGTGAAAGGACAGGCCATTGGACGAGGGCATTCTTCCCTCTGGGCCTCAGTTTCTCCATATGCAAAACGAGGGGGTGTACCAGGAGTGGCAAATGGCTGGCGTGCGTAACCCAGGTCTCCCCTTCCTCACCCGCTGCGGACACTACTCATGGATTGCAGCACTGTTTCACATGGAGCACAGACACGCAGCGTTGGGCTCCGCAGCTGGGCCCTGCACCCTGCCGGGGATGCCAGTCTGAGAGGGCACACTAAGTGATACCTACGTGCTGATCTGGAGAGGTCCAGATCCCTCCAGCTGTGGCCTGGAAGGTTCTGAAGCCTCACCAGCAGGCACTAGCTAGTCTGAGAGGCAGGGGCCCTAGGGAGGAGCCGACTGGCTTTGGAAATGACCCTAGCCGGACCCTGGCAGCGTGCAGCCTCAGCGTCTACACTGCCCACGCCTGTGGCCTCCGGTCCGCCGCGGGGGGGCCCCTGGCCCCCCCCCATCATCTGACCAGAGCCCGTGCTCCCATCCGTCGGGTGGGCAGGCTCATGTCTACGCTCTGCGGGTGAGCTCTGCTGGACCTGAAAACGGCAAGACGGGCGGAGGGCCAGGCAGGAGCTCAGCTTCACCCTCTAGCCCAGAGAGCCGTGGAAGCGGCCCCGTTGTGCCAGATTCAACCAGCTCTCTGAGGCAGGACGATGGCATTCCTTTCATCACCGCCTAGGCCTGCCTGGGCCTGCAGGCCTTTGCTCCTCTGCTCCCCTCCATACCTGCCCCCCTGCCCCCACCCGTCCCCTCTTCCTCCCCTTATGGTCCCAGCTCACAAGACTCCTCCTTGGTTGTGCTATTCCATCTACCTCCCACCCCCCCACCCCCCCAGTGAGCGCTGACGTCCCTTCCTCTAGACAACCACCACACAGAGGTCAGCTTTCCCGAGGAGAGCTTGTGTGCTGGGTCTGGTCCAGTTTCTGTGGGTGTCTGTCCCCTCCAGTATGGGGAGCCCAGCAGGGTCCACCTCACACCCGCATGAAGATAATACCATCAAACAGCCACAATTCCTTGGAATCAATGGGCTTCTCCTGAGAGAACTGTCCACCACTGCCTAAGCCGCACAGCCAGGGAGGTTGGCAGTCGGGGAATGGTACCTCCCTCCCTATTCCAACAGCGAGAAACTCAAGGGCCACAGAGGGGGGTGACTTTTCCAGCATCACTGCCCACCCTCCAACCTTTGGGAGGCTGAGAAGCTTTTCTGTCATGTCCCATCAGGGCCCTCAAACCCCAGGAAACACCTCACTTCCCCAGAGCAGGGGCCTGCTGAGTGACCACAGCCCCTAATCATGGAGCATCTGGTTTCATCTTGGTCCCTGCGGATTCTTTTAACAACAAGATCACGTGGAGAGACATCATACCCAGGGACGTGATGCTTCGGCGATTCGTCTCTCTTTCATTTTGTTCACCTGATACACGTTTTAAATGACTACTGGGCTGTGTACACAGGAAGCCTTGATTCACTAGAAAGACCGTGGCGGGTTTTCTTAGAAGACAAAGTCAGGAATTTAAGGCATCCAGACGTGTCCAATGAGCAGTGTGGAGACAAAGATGTCTCTCCCGCTGCTGTGTCCGGGAACACAGCTGCCCACACACGCCCACCACACCCTCGGATCAGAGCCTGCCACTGATATCCACGGTGTGCAAGGGCTTGGAACCCACTGTCATCGTTATCACCATCCCTCGACCCCAAGAAGCAAACACCATGAGCTTGCAAAGGCACTCCGACAGGAATGCTCACTTGTGTTCCCAGGAATACACACAGACGCCAGATATTTACTTCTGGTTCCAACGTCTCCTGGGTTCATCCTCTTGCAAGTCCTGGAAACTCTGGGCACCACTTCTTGCCCTACAATCCCTCCATCAGATCCCCCCATCGCCCACTCTCCCAGGAAGCTCCCCCCACCTGGACACCTCCAAATCCTCCTCAAAGCCATCTCTGGCTCCCCCTCTTCCTTGCCTTCTCGCTGGCCCCTTTACACTAATTTCCTGCTAGAACGATCATAATGGGTTCAAATGCTGCTGCTTGCACACCCATCTCCCCCGTCACGGGGCAGGTTGTGGGAGCAGGGCGCAGGGCTGATGTACCCCCTTACCTCCAGCCCCTCAGCATGGGCCCGGGCACATTGGTGGGGGTGGAGTAGGGCCTCAAAGAAGCATGAACTAAATCCCTGGGCTCTGTTTTCCTCCAACTTAGAGTGTAGTCAAAGAGCTCTAATGACAAAGAAGGTAAATTCTAGGAATTCTGAACAGGGACCAGGCCATCCTTTCCTGAGTACTTCACAGCGAAGCCAAGACCTCACTGGTGAGTAACTGTCAACTGCCCAACAGTGGGAGTGAAGAACTTTCCCAGGAGAGAGGGAGTCACAGACAAATGTTGTAAGGAGGGAGGGAGCAACTTGTGTAAGGACCGAAAGGCCAGTGGTGCCTCAGCAAAGCAATGGGGCGATGGGCAAGAGTTCATGGGGCGATACGATTCTGCGTATTGGTTAGGTTAGGATGGGTTACGCTGCATGACACACAATTCTCTAAATCTCAGTGGCCTACAATAAAGTTTCTTTATGTCTCAGACTACATGCACATGTGGCTCTCCTTCGTCTCCTCTCCCCTCTGCACTCAGGTTGACAGAGCAGTCTGTCTCTATCTGGAATATTGCCATTGTGGTGGAAAAAGGAAAAGAAAAGTGGTAAATTACTCACTGGTTCTTAACGCGTGTGCTCACATCTGTTTTCACTGTTCAGCAGCCCCTCTGCCATGCCTGAGGACAACATGGGCCGTGCTGTATAATCCTCCAACCGAGCAGGGCACTTCCATACAGGGCACCGAATGGGGGGGAGTGGTAATCCAGTTCCACACCGTGCTTATGAGTTTGACGTCTTTCCTAGGATCAGTGAAATCTGTTGAATAAACTGTTCATTTCTAAAAATCCCTCTGGCTGTAGTGAGAGACACAGATTGGAAATGGGCAAGGGTGGGATTCGGGAGAAAATTCAGGAGGCTGCCTCAGTTTCCCAGGCAAAAAAAAAAGAAAAGTACTTTACACTAGGGTCATGGCAGTGGAAACGGAGAGAAGCCAAGAGATTTAAAAGATGGAAGGGTCTAGTGATGTACAAAGAGGAGCAGAGGTGAGTGAATGTGTGACGCCAGAATGGCCAAAAGATACAGCAGGCTTGGCTTCTCATGTCTTAAACAGTTGCTGGCTCCCATCTTTGGGGAGGACCAGCTACTCTATTCTCTGCTTGTCCTTGGGCTGTCTATGTTCTCCTAAGAAATCTCCCTTCTTGCTTGAAAAAAAAAAGGCTGAGCTAAATAAAGATGGGAACACATGGATGTGGTGAGCAGCCGAGTGAGCTGACAAATGAGTGACACAGTGACCAGGGGAATTAATTCCTGTCTCCAAGTGTTCAAAGAGTGAAGACAAACTAGACTCAACCGGAAGAAAAAGAAAGTCCTCCCACTGGGCATGCCTCAAAAGGATCCCTCGCCTCCCTACTGACACATCAGGCATCTTTCTTCTTCCACGGGGCTATGACCAATTTCGGCTATAACAGAGAAAGGGGAGTGGGTGAGAGAAGAAGAAGGGAGGGACTTGGAGGCAGAGAAAGGATGGGCTCCATGGACATATAGCAACCTGTATAGAACCCTTCCTCTCCTCCATGTGGCCTCCCTCCCTATGCTTCCTTTTTAGAGTTCCAGACTTGACTTTCAGTGGTGGGAGGGCTTGGGATTCACAAACACCTCAAAAGAGAATTTCTGTAGCAGCAGCATTAGGCCACCTTACAGGAACTTAGAGCCTTGGGGTCCACACAGGCACAGAAAGCCGCGGGGTCTCCTCTGCCCTGGATGTTCTCATTAGCCAAGAAGTGGAAGGTTCAGACACAGAACTCTATGGCACCTCCTCGGCCCCTCCCCGACCCATGTTCCCAGTGCACCTGGGGCCGATCAGCTCGGGGAAGGGGCCACATCGATTCCTGCCACCCGCCTGAGCCAGAGCTGTCTGCACGCTCAGAAACCATCGGCTTCCCATTAGGCAGATCAGTAGCTTCCACTGGTTTCCAATTTGTGTTTCCAGAAATTCATCTCCCAGCCACCTTTTTAATTAACCCCCCTCCACCACACCTGGGGCACAGATAGATCACCCGCCCTGGGCCGCCTCTGCAGACCACAGACCACGAGGCTCCGCGAGCCACAGGGGAGCTGCAGGTGTGTTTAAAGCTGACCAGCTGCTTCCCGGTCACCGCAGGAGCTGACCCTGCTGGCTGGATGCCACCCACTCTGTCCCCTGCTCCTCGCTGAACCCCCGTGGAAGGGGCTGGGTCCTCCCTCACAGAAAGAAAGCAGGTGATGAGAGGCCAAGGCAGTGTCCTGAGGTCCCCCAGCTGGCAAGAGCTAGGACAAGTGCACCTTTGAGGCAGGCAATTGGCAAAGCGCTCCCCAGATGCCGCAGCACAATGGGGTCTGGCTGGCAGGTGAGCAGGAGGGGCCAGCAGCTGTAGGTTCAGGGCAGGAAAGGCGGAGGGAGTGTGATCCCCAGGAGCCTCTGCTTTCCCACACCTGGGGTCTCCTGGGTATTCCGCACTGCTCACCTGTCTACCCCTCCGGGGCCTAGCACCCCATCAGTGTCTCCATCACTGCTGCATCCCTGGTGCCTGGCACATAGTAGGTGCTCAGTAATGGCCGCTAAATGAGCAGGAAATACTTGCCGCACTTTGCCCTGGGCAGCGTTCCCAGAGCTTCTCTAAATGACCTTATTTCAATTTCACAGCTGTCCTCGAGGCAGGCATCACTAGTGTATGCATTTTATAGGTGGGAAGACTGAGGCCCCGAGAGGTTAAGTGACTTCCCCAAGGTCACACGGCGACTCAGCGGTAGAGCTGCGATCCGAACCTGACTCTGGAACTGCACTCCACGCTCCCTTACCTATTCGCGGTGGCCTCAGCTCTGAAGGGCAGGACCTGGGTCCTGTGCCCCATGGAACCTCCACCACATATACCATCATGTAAACGTGTTTGTTGAGTGAAGAAATGAGTGAATTATGCACTCCTTGTCCTTTAAAACACAGTACAGTCAACCAGTCTGCTGGCACAAATCTGGAGTGTTTCTGGTCGGGGATGAAGGGGAGAGAGGAGTGAATCTCCTGGGGGACCCAGAGGTGACAAGCCTCTCAGTAGTTACAACTCGGGGGCCATTACTAGGGACCCTCTGATCTCACCCCACCTCCTTCCTCACCAGTCTGTTATATTGGGGTTCTCTGTCATGTATACAGAGGGCACAGAGCCATGATTTGGTTTTATGTGGTGTCTTAAGACTTTCCAGTGAGACAAGTGGATTACTGTTGAGCCAACATCTGGGCAAAAAGAGCCTGCTATGCGTGGTCACCCAAGTCAGCTTCTGGAGGTGGCCAAAGTGAGACATGAAGGGAAGGGGGCCATGATGGACCCTGCACCTGTGGCCAGTGAGAGCAGGTGAGTCCGGAGCCAGGGCAGAAGGGAGGAGGGGGACAGGAGGGGGGAGGGTGGGGTAGGGAGAGCTGGGACATCCACCGGCTGAGGTCTGGTCCCCAGTGGGTGCACAGGAAAGAGAGGGTGATATCCAGAGTGTTTCCACCCAGCTCATTCCTTCCCCACCAGGTGGGCAGTCCCTGGAAGGGGACCCGGGGCTCCCACTGCCCACACGCCATTGTGACCCACCCCCCGGGCTCCCGCTGCTGCCCATACCCCATTGTGACCCACCCCGGGGCTCCCGCTGCCCACACCCCATTGTGACCCACCCCCCAGGCTCCCGTTGCCCGTACGCCATTGTGACCCACCCCCCGGACTCCCGCTGCCCATACCCCATTGTGACCAATGGGGTCTCCAAGGAATTCTGGCTCTCTCCCTAACCCCCTCCCAACCCGAGGGTATATAACGAGCTACCCGTCATGACGCCAGTGCAGCTCTCCCTGCCCATGGGACCTGTCCCCGTGCTTTAATAAAATCACCTTTTTGCACCAAAGACTTCTTCACGAATTCTTCCTTGGTCATCGGCTCCAGACCCACGAACCCCCCATCACTCCAAAACTTCACCACCTCCACCTTGTGCTTCCTACAACTCCAAATCCAGCAGGTCACCATCCCACCGACACTCCTCCAGCCTGTGAAGCTGTTCTGGATCTGGTCCCACCCGTCGCCCTGGCCAATCTCCTGTGCCATGTCCCCGGGCCTCCTGGAGCTCAGCATCGTTCCCTGCACTTAAAACGAGGGACGGGGCTCCTGGGTGGGCCTCAGTGGCTCAAGCGTCCCACTCTTGGTCTTGCTCAGGTCACCATCTGTTTTGTGAGCCGAGCTGATAGCACAGAGTAGCTCTGTGATAGCACAGAGTAGCACTCCGAGCTGATAGCACAGAGTAGACTTGGGATTCTCTCTCTGTCCCTCCCCCACTCGCACTGTCCCTTCTGTTTCAAAACAAACATTTAAGTCCCTTTAAAGTTAAAAAACAAAATAAAATAAAGGCACGGACATGTGGCTCTCTTATGGCTCTCATTTATTTGCATTTTCTTTGGGTTCTACTTTGTTGTTCTTTTTGAACAAAGTTTTGAATTTATCCAGAGGTTTGAGAACCTGATTTTTTGGCTCTAGGGACATCCTCCCTGGCTGCCTGTATTCACTGCTGGTGTCGGAGTTTGTGGCTGGTGAGTTGCATCTGGGCCCGCTAATCGTGGTCCCTATGCTGGTCCCTTCGGAGGTCAGACTACTCCGCTCTGAGGACAGGCCTGTGCTGGAACAGGTCGCGATGGAGCTCCAGCAGCGGACTGCGGTTGGTGTGCAGATCGTGGGCTGGATAGTGGTCAACGTGTACCACATGTTTTCACTCTCCAGGGACATGAAAATCAAAGCACTGTGTTCCCTGTTGTCGAGATTTCGTTCCGCTTCCCAGAAGACTTCCCCCTCAAACGGCTCAAACCCGGTGGCCAAGCAGTACCAAACCACCCCCAGGCTCCAAGCGTTTGCGGAAGGGGTGTCCTCCCTTTGCTGCAGGAAGAGTCGCGGGGCAGAATAAGGGGGGCTGTCCCAGAAAGTGTGGAGTTTGTAGCCAGCAAACTGGATGCTCAGTCCAACCCCCGTGTGTTTTACCTTCAGCTTCTTCCCAAAAAGCAGTGTCTCCAGCTTCTGATACCCGCCGATCATACCTTGTTGGTGGCAGTACTCCACAACCGATAACAGCTGGCAGAATTTGTCTGGAACCTCCTCCGTCACTTGGCCACGGTGCGGAAAATCCTCACACAGGTTGTCTCTGCGTACATATTTTGAAAGGAGGACTAACGTTTCCTTGGTGTTGATCACCTCGAGTGACTTGACAATACTTGGGTGACTTGAGGTCTTCATATTCTGGGCTTCACGACAAAGTCCCTGGAGGCCAGCGGGGTCCTTCTGGGTTTTCCTGATGAACTTCACATCAGACTGCTTCCCGGTTAGGATGTGCGGGGCCAGCTTCATCGTGGGGACGCTGCCGTCACTGGTGGTCTCGGGGAGCTCGTAAATACAGATGTCCTCCTCACCAGAGGTAATGGCCTTACGCCCCTGAAGCATGGTGACCTACTAACTATACTAACGCTAAATAATGCTAACTACACGGACTATGCTAACCAACAATACCAACCTACAAAATTTGCCAATACTAACAATACTATGCTTATGAACTAAACTAACAATATGAACTATACTAACAATATGAACTATACTAACAATATGAACTATACTAACTGTACTAAAATGCTAACACAAAAAAAACAAATGAAAAACACACACGTGCACACACTCACACACACACACACACACACACACACACACAAAGAAAATGAAGGGAGGAAACGAAGAAAAATTGAGAAAAAGAAAAACTAAAAAAGGAGAAAAAAAGAAAAAAGTAAAAACAGAAAAAGGCAAAAAAAAAAATTGGGAGAGAAAAGGAGTAGAGAAAAAAGAAAAGTGAAAATAAAAATATAAATAAACAAAATGAAAAAAAGAGAAGTCGAAATCAAACTAGCTAGGGTCAAAGGCCGACAGGTCACCAAAGCTTCCTGGGCTGTAAAGACCAAACAGCCAGCCGAGCCAGGGTCTTATATAGACAGGTCTTGCCATGACTTCACAATGGGGCTTTGTGAGGGCAGAGCAAGAAGTGGGCCAATTATGCAATCATGGCTGGGGATGTCTGAGACCACAGTGGTTTCCTCACTTTTTATTCCCAAAACCCCTTTACTCAATAAAAAAAAAGACCCCCCAATGGGCTTTTTGTTTGTTTGTGTGGGCTTTTCAAGATTGATATTTACTTTGTTAGAAATCAAAATCTATAAGATGGTTCAGTGGCCTTTTCACTTCAAGTTTAGAAAACTGTAATTTTGGCTTGTATAGTCTACACTTGGCTCGTAATGTCTACACTTAAAATACCCAGTTCCTGGTCTCAAAATGGTGCTACAACATATAAGGAAATGTTGTGTTGTGTAAAACACGATAAGGCTCATTATTAACATCTCTAAAGCTCAGAGGAAGATTGCTTTTCATCATATTTTCACTGATAAGGTTGGGAGGAGATTTCTCATCAGAAACCTTGGAGGCTAGAAGGCATGGGTTGATGTGTTTAAAGCATTGAAGGAAAAAAGCTGTCAACCAAGAATCCTACATTTGGGAAAACTGTCCTTCAAAAATGAGGAAGAAATGAAGACATTCCCAGATCAACCAGAGCTGAAAGCCTTGCCCCGATGACTAGACCGGCCCTGCAGTGAAGGGGGTCCTTCAGGTTGAAATGAAAGGGCACTGAACAAGTAACTCGAAGCCTTCTGAAGAAATAATCTCCGGTAAAAGTAAACAGACAGACAATTATGAACGCTAGTACTGTTATGACTTTGGTCTGTAGCTCTACTTTTTGGTCTCTATGTTAAGAGACTGATATATTTAAAAACCTAATTATTCATCTATGCTTTTGGACACAAGATGCATAAAGATGTAATTTTGTGACATTAACAACTGACAGAAGGCGGGGTCAGGGCTGTAAAGTAGCTGAGTTTTCATGTGTTATTGAGGTTAAGCTGGTATAAACTGACACTACAATGTTGTAACTTTAGGATGTTAAAAGCAATCCCATGGTAACCACACACAACCACACACACACACACACACACACACGCCACAGAACATACACAAAAGGAAATGAGAAGGGAATTAAAATGTTTCACTACAAAAAAAAATCAACTAAATGCAAAAGAAGATAGTCATGCAGAAAATTTGAGAAAATGTTACAAGAGACAAAGAAGGACATTTTATATGAATTAAGAGGTTCAGTACAGCAAGAAGAAAAAATGATAAACATTTACACACATAATGAGAGGCCATTATCGACAGAACTGAAGGGAAAAATAGTTCTATAATAATCGCTGGAGCCTTCAATATCCCACTGTCAATAATGGACAGAACAACCAGACAGAAGGTAAGTAAGGACACAGAAGATTTGAAGAACACGGTAGCCCAGCCAGATCTAACAGACGGGCACGGGACCCCACCCAACAATAACGGCACGCGGGACCTTCTCTGAGACAGTCTTTGCGTTAGGTCACGAGTTAAGTCTCAGTAGATTTTACAAGATAGATATCATACAAAGTATCTTTTCAGCTTTTCATACTTGATCTTTTCAGTATCAAGTCCGCTTCTGGAGGTGGCCAAAGTGAGACATGAAGGGAAGGGGGCCATGATGGAGCCTGCACCTGTGGCCAGTGAGAGCAGGTGAGTCCGGAGCCAGGGCAGAAGGGAGGAGGGGGACAGGAGGGGGGAGGGTGGGGTAGGGAGAGCTGGGACATCCACTGGCTGAGGTCTGGTCCCCAGTGGGTGCACAGGAAAGAGAGGGTGATATCCAGAGTGTTTCCACCCAGCTCATTCCTTCCCCACCAGGTGGGCAGTCCCTGGAAGGGGACCCGGGACTCCCATTGCCCACATGCCATTGTGACCCACCCCCGGCGCCCCCGCTGCCCACACCCCATTGTGACCCACCCTGTCACCTCCCCCCACTACCCTACCTCCACTGTGACTCTGCATCGTGTGTCTGCCTCCCCACCCCCATGCCACCTCCTGGGGCACAGGACCCTTCTTATTTTGGAACCCAGCATCTGGCCTGGGGTAATCAGTCTCCATTTTTTTTTTTTTAGCATTTGCTATATGCAAGTATGGTTCTGAGCTCTTTACGCATTTAATCCTGAGCACAGCTCCACGAAATTGTGCCGGGGAATGAGGCCAAGTAATGTGCCCAAAGTCACACAGCAGCAGGAGTTGGGCAGGGGATTCAGCCTTCACCACGCCATGCCCTTAACCCTGGGGCAACGCTGCTTCCCTGTGGCACAGCGGGCTAACATGTGAGCACATGAGTGGGTGTGGGGGGAGAATCCACGGATCTGCACTGCCTGGTGCCTCCTACAGGGGGCTGCGGCCCATGGGCCCCCGATTCATCCGCATCAGATGAAGTCCCCTTCCCACTCCCGTGGAGCGTGGCTGGGCCCCGAGTACACACTCCAAACACATTCATAAAACCAGTGGCCGAACAGACGTCTGGGGGTGGGGGGAACAGCCATTATGGAAGTTCGAGGCCTTGGAGTTCACACCCTCACAATCCTACGGGTGCATCCACCTCTCCCAAATACATCATCTCAGATCTGCTTGAGAAGAGATGTCCAATGCCAGCTCCGTGGCCCATTAAAGCTAACCAGCCGTGCGGAGTTAGCGGAAATGATGAAAATAGTTGAAGAGTCGGGTGGTTTTATGGGAAGGCTTACATCTTAATGAAATGCCAGCCCAAAGCAACGGTGAACATGTGAGATGCCACAAAGCTGGCAGATGCCTGGCCACTCCTCGCTGCTTTTGCCATTTTTGATGTGAAGAAGGTGTGGCCACCAGGGAACAGAGGCCTCGGGGCCTCCGTGTGACCCCAGAGGGCATCCAGGAGCCAGAAGAAAGATGAGCCAGGGCTGATCAGGGCAGTGGCTAGAGAAAAGCAACACCATTTCCCACTCTAATGGCAAAGTCCAGGCCCTCTAGGAATCACTCAGAGAAGTAAAGGCAGCGGGCAGTTAGATGCTTCCTACTTGTTTAATCTTCCCAGGAATCAGTTCACGTGAGACTTACTGTCTCCGTTTTATGCACGAAGGAACTAAACAGGCTCCGAGAGGTCAAGTGCCTCACCAAAGGCCACACAGCGGGTAGGTGACAGATATCACAGGATTAGGACCAAAGCGGGTTCCATTACTCACGTTCCAAGAGGAAGCATTGCCCAACATCAAGAGGGAACCCCAAATATGGCCTCAGGGTGGTCAGTGCTTTCTTAACAGTATGGTTTTGCCAGGACCTCCACTCAAGGTCTAGGACTCTGCCTCTGACTGCCTGATCTCCCAGAACTTTGAGCCGCTGGGTCTGTCACTCCAGGTAAGCCCCCGTGGCCACGGACGAGATGATGGAGCCCTTGGCTCGCTGCCAGCTGGCCTCAGAATGTGGCTCAGCAAGACACGCGAGGGACCCGTCCCTCCCCACGCCGTGTGCCAGCCTGGCCTGTCACAGCCTGCAGCCAAGCTCCCGGGTCCTTCACCCAGTGAGCCCAGGGGACCAGCCCCTCATGCTGCCACTGATACCTTACAGCCTTTAAATTCTAAAAACCTAGAAAATCACAGCACAGTACAAACGAAACGAAAGTCACCCATAATCTCACCACCTGGAATGAACCACTCTGTCTTTTTGTGAATTTTCTACTGGTCGTTTTTTCAAGGCATTTTGTGTTAGCTTTTTCGTGACCACTGTTTCATGAGCATCCTTCTGCCTCATGTTTTAAAAACTCTACTTTTGTTTTTTGAGAGAGAGACAGAGAGAGAGAGAAAGAGAGAGAGAGAGACAGAGACAGCAGGAGCCAGGGAGGGGCACAGGAAGAGACGGAGAGACTCTTAAGCAGGCTCCACATTTAGCGTGGAGCCCCAGTGTGGGGCTTCGATCTTGCGATGCTGGGATCACGACCTGACATAGAACCAAGAGTCAATGCTCAACCGACTGAGCCACCCAGGCGTTCTCCTTTTTAACCACTCCCTTCCACACCAGTATGTGGCTGGGATGTAAATCATGAACGGAAACCTCTATTTTCAGAGAGCAGTGTTCTTGCTGACACTTGGGGGTGCGAGAGCTATGTTGTCAGCCGTTTCCTCGTTTCCGTCTACGAGGAGATCCTTCAGGAGCATTGCAAGAGGCAGAATTATGGGTCAGAATTGTGGACACTTCGGGGGCCCCTTCGTTACAAATGCCCACACCGCCCTCCGGTCTGCAGTCCCCAGGCTGCGGTGAGCGTGTTCCCTGTGTTACCAGGCAGCCACGCACAGCCATCTCCCCTCCTGCAAACACTCCCCTTCTGAGGGAATGTCCTCACTCCTCTGCTGACTCAGCCTTCGGTGGGAGCTTCCCTTACCAGCTCAGGGTGGACACATAGCCCTCTTGAGTTTAGAATCCTGAGCCGAATGGCTGCAAGGTCGAGAAGCCATGGGACACACCTTTGCATGTGCGTGTAGGCTCTCCAGGCGTTCTTAGCGCGGCCAAAGATTGAAAACACCACAGGGATCCAAACAGGGCACGGTGCTAAATAGGTAAGTGCCGTCTGATAGAATTTGTGCAAAGCCCACAAATGAAACGGTAACTTCTGGACCACACAGCCCCTCTGCTGGGGTTGAGGCAGAGGAGCCGGCAGGTGATAGCCCCCGAGTTGGGAAACGTCTTGAAGGTCAATGTGAGTGACAATGGACAGGATGCAGGTCGGGAGGGAGTGGCCTCCTCCAAGTTCAGGGGTCACAGGGCTAACATGTCCCTCTGGGGCTCTCTGATCATGGATATAGACCTCTCGACAGCAACTGTGGAAGGGCATGTCCAGAGCGTGGGTTGCAGGGGCGTAGGGTACTGACACAGTCTGCCACGGTCCTCCAATGCATGGGACTCTATGGCCAATGCACATACATGTGTGAGGGACCGTCCACCCTGGCAGGGGCCGGGGCAGCCCCAGAGTACTAGCTTCCTCTCCCTGCCCCCCTTTTATGGCACAATATAAATGCCAGCTATTCTGGGGCGCCTGGGTGGCTCAGTTGGTTGAGTGTGAGACTTCAGCTCAGGTCATGATTTTGTGGTTCGTGGGTTCAAGCCCCGCATCACGCTCTGCGCTGACAGCTCAGAGCCTGGAGCCTGTTTCAGATTCCGTGTCTCCCTCTCTCTCTTCCCCTCTCCCACTCATGCTCTGTCTCTGTCTCTGTCTCTGTCTCTCTCTCTCAAAAATAAACATTAAAAAAATTTTTTTAAATAAAATAAAATAAATGCCAGCTAATCTGGATGGTGGGTGGGTTCATTCAGTGTCTTAGAATGATTCTGGGCACACGGGCAGTGCCATGTAAGTATAAGCTCTTGTCTTTTAGTTTTTTTTTAATGGTTATTTATTTTTGAGAGAGAGAGAAAAAGAGAGAGAGAGAGAGTGTGTGTGTGTGTGTGTGTGTGTGTGTGTGTGTGAGCTGGGGAGGGGTAGCGAGAGAGGGAGAGAGGGAATCCCAAGCAGGCTCCGTGCTGGCAGCACAGAGCCCGATGTGGGGCTCAATCTCACCAACCACGAAATCATGACCTGAGCCGAAATCAAGAGTCGGACACTTAACTGACTGAGCCACAGAGGTGCCCCTAGGCTCTTTTTATTTTCCCGAGGTTTGAAATATTTTGTCACCTGGAAAACGCCTACACCTGTGGCTGAGTTATTCCAACAGAGGCAACATGCCTGTTTGCCATTTCCTCTCCTGAGCCCCCGTCGTGCTGGCCTGGCTCCCGCTTGCACTAGGCCGCCCTGACCCTCACCCCACATCTAATCCTCTTGGGATGATTTTGGCCAAAGTTCTTCCTGTCTCTTGAACCCGAAAAGCTGCCTGACAGCCCAGCCATAGGCACTTCCTGGACTGCCGAGCGTCTGGGACACGCAGAGCCACGGTCACCGCCGCAGCTGCAGAGGCCTGACAGATTTATGCTCTGCTTCTACAGCAGTGGGTTTGGAGATTTACACTGGGTGGGGCAGGGCACCGGATAAAGGGAGATGCAAATGAATCGTCTTAAAGAGCTTCCTCAGGGAACAGCCAGCAGGCCCTGCAGTGAACAATGAGGATGGCTGGGGGGAATTACCCGCTCAGCTGTCATCCCTGAGCAGAGAAGTGTCAGAGGGGACTGGAGAGCCCAGGAAGCACGGAAGGAAAAAGCAATCTGGGGCCCCCACCACCCAGGGAGGTGTGCTGGAGAGGGAGAGCATCCACACCAACTTCCTGCCTGCCTTGCAGAGGCTAGAGAGCTCATTCCCTGCAGCGAGGGCTTGGGATGTCCTTCCCTGGGCTTTTCAGGGACCTCGCATAGTCATGGGTCAATATGCCCCGCTGCTCGCCCCGCTTCCCCAGCCCAGGCCCTTCCCTGCTCTTATGCCTCATCTCCTGTGTCTGGGAGGAGGGTCTGGCTTTTCCTCCAGCAGCATCTGGGGGCCCAGCGCCAGCCTCTTGACCCCCCACCTTCGTGACTGTGGCAGAGGCTGATCCGGGCCAGTTCTGCAGTGCTGCTCTGGGCTGGTTCCTGAGGGACTGTACCTCCAGACTTTCTGGTGATGTCGGCAGGCTCCTGACCCCCTGTATTACAACTCTTTCTGCTTAATACAGCCGCGTGTTATGGACTGGAGGTTTGTGTCCCCCACAATTCATATGTTGAAACCCTAACCCCAATATGATGGTATTTGGAGGTAAACAGGCTTAGATGAAGCCATGTGGGTGGAGCCCCCATGGGATTAGAGTCTTTACAAGAAGAGAAAGAGAGACCGACGACCCCACTCCTCTCTCAGGCACGTGAGGGCACAGCAAGAAGCGGCTACGTGCAAGCCAGAAAGAGAACTCACCGGAAACTGACCTCACTGACCCCCCTCACCTTGGACTCCCAAGCCTCCAGAACTGTGAGAAATAAATGTGTGTTGCTTACGCCCCCAGCTTGTGGTGGTTTGTCATATCAGCCTGAGCTGTCTAGTACACTGAGTGATTTTGTTTTTGCCATGTTCCCCAACCTTTGTGCTTTACACATGGGTGGCCCTCCACTCTCATCGCGGCTTCCTGCACTTGCCATGCTTTGCAAATGTTGTTCCCCCTGCCTGGGCTGCCCTTCCTTCTGCCCATCTGCCAGATGGACTTTTACTCAGCCTCTGTGGCAAAGCTGACATGCCATCCCTCTTCTGCTGTCCCCCCGCCCCCGTCTCTTTCTTGTGTCCATGATGCACAGAGTTAACAGCTTCCTCCCAGGCCCCCAGCACGTGGACCAGCATTTGCCAGGGAAACAGTTCACAAATGCCGATGGAGTGCCCACCAGGGTCCTCGCCCCCTGAGGAGTGTGGCACAGACCAGGAATGCCCACACGTTACCAGCTGGTCTGGCTCTTTCTGAGCTGTGTAGCCTGGGGCAACTCCTGAATTTCTCTGTGTCCCGTCCGAAGAGTGAGGCTGTTGGGACTGTTTACACTCGTAAATGTCCTATCAGGGTCCCCAGCATGGGTCAAGTGCCATGCAGGTGATGGTGACCACTGTCAGTGGTCAGACAGACAACCGACAGACAGAGTGGGGAAAACTCTGCCCCAGCCCTGAGAGCCATGAAGGCAACAGTCTGTCTACGGTGGTCAGGGAGGACTTTCCTGAGGAGGCGACGCTTGAGTGGAGGAGATCTGGACACCTCTGAGCATCTGCCGTTGCAGATACAGAGCCTCTTAGGCGGTGACACCCCTGGGGGGTGGGCCAGACAGTCAACCCAGCAGAAGGTGGGCTGTGCCAGGCATGCAGTGACGCTCAGACGGAGGGAGCCTCCTGGCAGGGGCTTCCGAGATCCCTTCCAGGCCAGTCCCTGCGTCCCTCTCCCTCAAGGCTGGGGCTGGTGCTCAGTAGGCATGGGCAGATGGAAGAGGCCTGAGGGACTTCGGGGGGGGGGTGCTCCCCAGAGTGGAAGCCCCCCCCCCGGCATCACCACTGAAGCCAGAGAAAGACAAATGAGACACCAGACAATGTTTGTCGCACGAATCGGTGTCTGAATCTGCCAAATTCTCATCTTGCTGTGATTAAAAACCAGCTAGAGCATCATAAACTTGCTCTGGCTTCGGGCTGCAGCAGCTGAACATCAGTCACTGGGTGGCAGGCAGCTGGGCCCCACAGGGCTCTCTGGGGGAGGGAACGCCCTCTTATCAGGCTCCTGACTGTTCACCTGGAGCGGTGGGGTGCTGCCCAAGGTCAGCCTCCACAACAGGGTCTCCCACTGCCAGCCCCACTCACGGTGAGAAAACCGAGGCTCAGAGACGGCGGGTAGCCAGCTTTGGTCACACAGCTTGGAGGAGGCGATGGAGGCAGACACGTATCCCGGTGGGCTGCCCCTTTGCCTGGGTCTGGGGGTGAGGCAAGAAGGCAGGGGCTAGTAGCGACAGGACAAACACTGAAGCTGGTTGCTGGGGTGGGTGGGTTCAATTCAGTTGAGCTGGTTTCACATCGAAGGGGCAGTAGTTAAATGCACAGACCCTAGAGCCAACCTCACTTACTGCCTTGTGACACTGACCACCTCGGTGACCTCTTTGGGCTTTGGCGTGTGCATCTGTAAAGTGAATGTAATGCTTGCCCACCTCGGAGGGTGTGGGAGGATTACAGAAATACCAGCAGGCGCAGCACCCAGAGGAGAGCACGGTGCAGAACGAGGATCCTTCAAACGTTGCCTTTTGGTGTTGTTTACGGAGCTGGACGCTGTCCTCGGCCTGGGGGCTGTGGCGGCGAGGGCACGAGACCTCAACACTCTGGGAGTTTTAGGGTCTCCTGCAGGATGGGGGGGGGGTGGCTGCTGGCAGCAAGGGGACTCCCTGGGGAGCCGGCCACGCTGCCGATGTGGCGAGGGCTGGTCAAATAAAAGGAAAGCAAGCTGGACGTGAGCTTCCGTGGGGGACTGGCAAAGATATGCTGAGGGACACAGGATGACATGTGGAAAAGTTCCGGGAGTACAAAGGCAGTTGCAAAACATTACGCACGCAGTGTAATTCTATTTATGAGAGAGGAAGATGTATGCAGAGCGCCACCAGCTGCATGCTCGTGTGTACCTGACGATGCACAAAACAGTTCTGCCAGGATACACCTCAAACAGAGTCAGCAGGCGCCCGTTGGGCTGGGAACACTGGCCAAAAGGCACGTCAGCCCCGTTACAGCCTTAATTGGTCATCTAGAGGATGACTTCCTGTGTTGTTTTTTGAACCTGAATGCTGCGGATGAAGTTACTGAGTTAGTGTCGTTTTTCCTAGGTGAGGTTCCCCAGGACGGCAGCCCTGTGCTCGGGTGTTGGGGGGGGGGGGCTGTCACAGCATCTACAGCCTGCCGGTTGGCAAAAGGTATAGACTGGTGTGTATTCCCAGGGAGGGATGCAGTGGCCACTCACAGGAGATGCTGACAGTTGGGGAACCCAGGCAAAGTTCTATAGGAGGACTTATCATGTTGTTGTTCCAGTTTTTCCATGGGTTTGACATTTTGAAAATAAAAAATTTCAGAACGTGTGACCCGGAAGAGATGGTGGAGTGCCAAAGAGGAGGGCCAAGCACCGGGGAGATTTGGAGAGAAGGTGGTATTTCAGCTAGTGGGGTAGGGGGGCAGGGTGGGGGCGGGGGCGAGCCCTGAGGGTGCTGGGCAGGTGGGCTGAAGGCGCTGGACAGCTCGGTGAGGCCTTTGAAGGCCAGGAGGTTTGGATTTCTTTCTATTGTTTAAAGGGAGCCAGAAGAGATGATCTCTGAGCTGGGGTGTGCCATGGTTGAGTGGGCAATGAAATCCTCCGACCGTCCGGTTGCTGCCTATGTGGGCCTGGCCTGGCTTAGCTTGTTCCCCTCCCCCATCCCCGC
The DNA here is from genome assembly GCF_018350155.1 of Leopardus geoffroyi. Classification (NCBI taxonomy): domain Eukaryota; kingdom Metazoa; phylum Chordata; class Mammalia; order Carnivora; family Felidae; genus Leopardus; species Leopardus geoffroyi. The sequence goes on along the minus strand of NW_025543552.1, from coordinate 37,660 downwards.
TGCACTCCCTCTCCTGTTCCTGTGGCCAAGTCCTCTCCCTTCTTGCTCCAGGACATTCTACCTGTCCGGGTGCTCGGCGGGGCCCTATTTCAGGATGGGAGTCTTGCAAGAAATGGGGTTGAGTCACAGTGTCCCTCAGGGGTCTGGACCCCCAAGATGTCCCCGGGGGGGTGTCCCCATTCCCTCTGTGACCGCAGATAAATCTCTGAACATATTTCCTCATCTGTAAAGCAGGGGCGGTAATGCATTGTCTCGCCAGCAGAGGCGCTGGGGAGTGGAACACTCCAGCACCTGGACTGGAGGCTGTCAGAACACATTGGCCCCTGTGACTGCATCTGTGGCCCCAACAAGTGGCCGGGGCCAGGCGCCTGGCGTGGGCACTGCCCATGGACCATGGCCTGCTCTAGGCCTTTGCCTCAGTGCTATTCACGGTACTGTTAACCAGTAAAACACCCTTGTCTGGTTGGTAAGTTGCCTTGAGCCCCTCCCACTGCCTGGCTGCCCGCCTGGAACTGCTCCCCACTTTCCCCAAATTCAGCAACTAAAAGGCTAACATCTGGTGCAGCAGGGAGCCTCCAGGATGCTGTGAAATAGTTCAACTATGCATCTCAGTTTCTCCTCTAGCCAAATCAATAGGGAAGGAGAAGTCCTGAGGCGTGAAGGAGGGGCCACCAGGGAAAAAACGAAGGGCCCCTAGGGAATGAATGAGAGGTCCTGTAGTACTTTAACGTCTTTGCCACTATGTGTCTGGAAGTGTACCAAGGCAGAGGCCATTGAAAATCCTCCCGGTCAACAGAAGGCAACAAACCCACACCACTGGCAGAGCACCTACTAGGTGGTGAACCTTGCACTGCCTGCCAGGGGAACATGGAAGAAGCCATCCAGGGAGCTCACGTCCCAGAGCCATGCAGGCAGAGGAGACTGGACCATATTGTCAGATGGTAATATTGCCTTTGGCAGTCTAATGTTCTTTCTTTCCTTTCTTTCTTTCTTTCTTTTTTTTTCTCTATTTATTTATTTTGAGTAGAGAGAGAGAGAGAGAGAGAGAGAGAGAGAGAGAGACAGCATGAGTAGGGGAGGGGCAGAGAAAATCCCAAGCTGGTTCTGCACAGAGCCAATGCTGGGTCTGAACCCACGAAACTAAGAGATCACGACCCGAGCCAAAATCAAGAGTCATATGCTTAACCGACTGAGCCACCCAGCTGCCCCCAGAGCCTGACTTTCTCTGTCACAGCTACTCTGACTCTGTTTTCTCTCCAAAGCAGCTGTAGACAATACATAAGTGAATGGTGTGGCCATGTTCCAATAAAACTTTACAAAAGCAGCATAGAACAGAGATCCCAGAAATAAACCCTCACATACACGGTCAAATGGTCTGAGACAAGGGAGCCAAGACCACTCCAGGGTGAAAGGTCAGTGTTCAACGAATGGTGTCATGGAAACTGGATTCCACATGCAGAAGAATAAAGTCAGATCCAAACTTCACACCATAAAAAAAATTAATTCAAACAGATCAAAGACCTAAACATTAGAACTGAAACTATAAAAATCTTAGAAAGAAACATACAGAAAGCTTTATGACACTTTATGACACCAGGGTGTGGCAATTATTATTTTTTTGGATATAATACTAAAGCAGTCAGAGACAAAACATACACAGGACCCAAGGGAAAAAAAACAGCTACACCGGAAATCATCAAAAGTACAAACTTCTGTATATAAGGGGACATGTCGACAGAGTGAGAAGAAAATCCACGGAATGAGAGGTAATATTGGTAAATCATGAATTTGGTAAGGGATTGAGATCCAGAATAAAGAGCTGTTAAAACTCAACAAGAAAAAAACCCAACCCAATGAAAAAAACGTATGAAGGGCTTGAACGGATACACACGACCGGAATGCACATGAAAAGATGCTCAACTTGGGCAAATGCAAACCAAAACCACAATGAGATACCACTTCGCACCCAATCGATGGCGGTTACCAAAACCCAGAACAGCACTGGGCAAGATGCGGGGGAAATGCGTGCACTGCTGGTGGAACGTAACCTGGTGCAGCAGCTGTGGGAAACGGCAGGGCGGTTCCTCGAAAAACTTACTATAGAATTATCATTACAATCCAGCCACTCCTCTTGCGGGCAGGTACCCGGAAGAATGGAAAGCAGCGTCTCAAAGAGACATCTCTACACCACGCTCAGAGCACCGTGATTCACAGTGGCTGAAAGGCAGAAACGAGTCAAGTGTCCAACGATGGATGCACGGGGAGAACAAAACGTGACCGAGCCATACGATAGAGTATCACGCAGCCCTAAAAAAGAAGGAAGTTCCAACACACGCTGCGACGTGGATGAACGTTGAGGACATTATGCGAAGTGAAATGAACCCGTCACAAAAGGACACACACTGCATGACTTCACTCGCATGAGGTCCCTAGAGTCATCAAACTCAGAGACGGAAAGCAGAATGGTGGCTGCAGGCGCCGCGGTGGCGGGGGGCGGCGGGGGAGAAGCCTGGGGAGATCGTGTTTAATGTGGACAGGGTTTCAGTTTGGGGAGATGGAAAAGTTCCGGAGGTGGATGGTGGGGACGGTTACTTATGCCTCTCCACCTCACACCAATGGTTAAAATGGCAAATATTATGTTATGTAGATTTTAAAAAGGAAATGGAAAATAAAAAGCACCTCCTCACGTGAGCACATTGTTTGGTCCCTCCAACCCCATCCTTCGAAAGGGACCCAGAGAACTGGACCCTCACACAGTGCACGTGGGGCAGTCTGGCTTCCGACGGGCACAGGACGAGGGCGGTGGTAGGGATACTGATCACGCTGGACGACGATGAGGCTGATTATGGGGTGCCAGGATTAAGGGTGGGTTGGGGGGCGCCCGGGTGGCTCAGTCTGTTTGCGTCCGACTTCGGCTCAGGTCACGATCTTGCGGTCTGTGGGTTCGAGCCCCGTGTCGGGCTCTGTGCTGACGGCTGGGAGCCTGGAGCCTGCTTTGGATTCCGTGTCTCCCCCTCTCTCTCTGTCCCTCCCCACTCACTGTCTGTCTCTCAAAAACTGAGTAAACATTAAAAAAAAAAAAAAAAGAGTGGGTTGGAACCCTGATTTTCCAACGTGGCGTGGGCTTTGCTTTTCCCAGCACAGCACAGCACAGCACAGCACAGCATTTCTGTTGGCCTCTCTGTCAGCACAAAAGGCCATCACACCCCACCTTGTAGCTAAGTACCATTTCCTGGGTTCTCTGTGGGCCCACCTGGGAACCGGTCAATGACTCGGGTAGGGGCAAAGAGCAGACCCCTTCCTGCTCCCCACTTTCCTAGGAAGGCTTTCAGAACTCTTTTTGGCCACGGGGGCATGCTCTTTGGAAGGCACTCCTTTGGCACAGGGACAGTGTGAGGACATAACGCACAAGGGCCTGCCGCTAACACTCCAGCTCAGGGAGAAGGGTGTGCATGGGGCTGACTGGGCAGTCTCCAGCGGTAGTGACCTTCGGGCCCCAAGAGACAGGGTGAGGACTCTCTGTCCCTCTTCCTCCCTCCCTCCAGACCTCACTGGATCCTTAGGATCACTCTGAGAGGTGGTGACCGTCGCTGTGTCCCATTTACAGATGAGCAACCTGACGCTTGGTGGGAGCAGGCATTCTCAGCCCCAGCCTCTCTGACTTCAACTTGTGTTCCTCATGCCTGGCCTCTCCTGTCAGGATGAGACAGAGCGCATGCAGGGCGACGGAGCGAGGGAGGGTCCCAACTCCAGATCCCAGCTCCGTGGCTCTTAATCTGTGTGCCCTTGGGCAGGCATGTGACCTCTCTGGTCTCCTTGAACTCCTCGTCCCCAAGGCCTCCACGTGGCACACATTCAATTAATGTTAATTCTTCCTCTTCCCTTCCCGAAGGAGGAGCTGCTCATAGTCTAGAGGGAGGAGGCAAACATTTAATTAAGAAGAATTTAGAACACAATCTGAGACAGGGTTGCATAGAGCAATGAGCAGAGGGATCTCGGAGCACCAGGGAAAAAGACAGTGCCAGCGGAGGAGTCTCTCGGGCAATAAAGCAGGACGCATGAGAACTGCCGGGCCCCTGCCTGCACTCAGCTGCCCCCGAGGGCACAGCCCAGGCTTGCTTCAAAGTGGTGGCACCAGGCAGGGTGAGATCAGCCGCCTCTGTGGGGCCTCCTGGCCGACCTCGGCCGTGAGTTAAGTGCTAGCTCTCCCTTCTCCCAGAACTTACCCTGCCCTGTTAGGGATTAAACGCGGCTCCAGGGAAACCCAGACAGACTAAATGAGGCTTAAACAGATGGAAGCAGAACGCGGTGCTGTTGAAATCTCGCTCACCTCGTGCCTGCTTTGCCCCCAGCACTCTGCAACCCCAGACCGCAACTTTCCTGTAGTCCTGGGTCCCAGAGGAGGACAGCATCACCACCATCATCATCGGCCATGATTAGAGCAGCAGCTGTCCCTTCTGCGCCCATCCCAGACACTCTGCACCAGAGGCCAGCAGGCCACGGCCCCCAGGCCACATCTGGCCCACCGGCTGTTTTCCTAAGGTCTCACTGGAATGCAGCCATACACCCACCGTTGACATGTCGTCAATGGCTGGGGCATCTGCAGAATTGAGTGGTGATGACAGACTGTATGGCCCACAGAGCCTAAAGTATTTCCTGTCTGGCCCTTGACAGAAAACATTTGTTGATTCTGTTCTATATCTGTCTCATGTACTCCTCACAGCCTCCTGGGAAGCCAATGTTATTATTCTCATTTGACACAGGAGGGCCCTAAGGCTTGGAGAGGGGAGGCTGGCCCCATCGGGACAGGGCTTCATCCTGTTCCCAGCATACACAGCAGGGCCAGGCAGAGAACAGCTGCTTGGTGACTATTTACTGAAAGGATAGACAGACATATGGACGCATGACACGACTTGAATGAACCACCCTACTCTGCACGGACCCTCCTGGCACCTGTAGGGATAAGGTGCTTGCTGCCCCAGGGACCAAGGCCCTACGCAGAGCTGTGCACCCATAAGCTGACGTGCTCTGAGATGCCACCTGTCAAGGTCCTGGGCAGCCAGGGCACAACAGGGCCAAGGCCAGTCCTGAGTGGACAAGCAGGGGTGGCCAGGGAGGCACAAACCGGCTGTTTTTGTCTCTGGAGGATGATAGGCTTGGGGCCTGCTTTGGGGCTGTGCGATCTACAAAGAGCAAAAGGGAAAGAACGGGGCTAAGAGTCCCTGGCCCACAGGAAGTAGGTGCTCCCCTCCGCTGAATCAGCGGAGCATCGCGGGGGCTGGGCACTGGGCCAGGCTGCGGAATTCCTGGCTCTGACAATGGAGGGAAGAGACCAGGGGCTGCCGGGTGAGCTGGGCGTTGTGCAGCCCTCCAGAACTTACCCCGGGCTCAGGGCACTGCTAAGGCAGCTGGAGACTGAAATGGGCCCTCCATCCAAACTAAAGACCACATCCCTCAAGGCTGGGTGGAAATAATCCAGGTCTGCCAGAGGCAGGCAAGAGCTCCTAGCACCTGCCCTGGGTCAGGCCTGCCTGCAGGATGTCCACTTTCCAGTGAGGGGGATGACAGTAAACCAAATCTGGCACAAGGTGACAGGCACTGTGGATAGAAATACCCTCTCAGGGGAAGGGGTTAATGTTGCAAGTACAAACAGGCTGGTCAGGGAAGGCCCCCAGGAGATGAAACTATGTAAAGACTTGATGGTGAGGGAGCCACGCAGGTGTCCGGGGGGAAGAGTGAGCCAGGCAGAAGGCATTGCCAGTGCAAAGGCCCTGGGGCAGGAGTGTGCCTGGAACCCAGCCAGTGACCGCAGGAAGAGATGAGGGCAGAAGGATGATGGGGCAGATGATCAGGACCATGAGGGTTATGGGGAGGACGCTGTTTCTCACTGTGCGTGAGGTGGGAGCCCATGGTAGGGGGCTGAGGGGCTGGCACTGACCTAGCTTTTATCGGGATCCCTCTGGCTGTCCAGTGGAGAATGGACTGAGTGTGAGAAGGAAGGAAGGAAAGAGACAATGAATGAATGCATAGAGGGGCTGGGGAGGGGAACCAGGAGCTGAACAGAGCTGCACACTCAGGAGACACACAGGGGTAAGGCAGCATGTGGGTCGCAGACCGCTAACTGTGCCCTGCAGGATAACCAGTGCTCTCAAAGCTGGAGCTCAGCACAGACTCCCAGGAAGAGTATTTCCACTAGGTCCCCACCAGCGGCTTCACTTTGCTGCCCAGGACCCTGGAGCTCAGAGAGTGCTGGACCTTGCCGAGGTCACATGGCCTCGTTACTGGATAGGTTAGGACGCGAATCCACATCCTCCTCACCACGACACCAGGCTCTGGGCCCTCCAGGGGGCAGCAGCATCCCAACTCCTCGGATCCACCACGAGCTCCTTCACTCCTTCAGCGTCAGTCTAATGAAGGAGGAGGGCTTGGAGAACGTGCAGGCTGGTGACCCTTTCCCACCGAGAGGAACGTCTTCATGCGCGCGCCCAGTATGAGGTGTGCTGGGTCTCCTGCATGCCCCATGGGACAGGGCTGGAATTTACCGCTCTCTTTATTTTAATAAAGACCATTCAGGGCCCTGAAAGTTAATCTCCCAGGAAGACAATTACATGTCAAATAATACACCCACTGAGCAAATGATTAAGAAAAACCCAGCCAAGAAGGTTTTGCACAGGCGAAGTCTGAGATATGTGAGCTCAACATGGAAGGCCTTGGAAGGTTATTACCAGGTGGAAATGAACACAGGCGCACGGGTGAGGCAAGGGAGTCTATTTGTAATGTTTGCGCCCCCCCCCCCCACCGCCGCAACTCGTTTCAAACCTGAAGACAGCGTCTGTTGGGAAAGCCAGTCTTCTCTGTCCCCTAGTAAAAGCAGACAAGCCCTGAGCTGAGGGGTAGCAAAGGGACACGGCTTGTGGGTGTGGTCGGCCCCACGCAAGTCAGGCTGGCCTGCGTCAGTGGCCAGCATACAACCACGAGGGTTCACATCTAAATGTGGCCTGTGACTTCTGAAATGTTGGGGGCCAGTGTCCCTATCAGCGATGATTGACGGCAATGGAGAAGCCAGCTGAGTCCTTAGATGGGCCCAAGTCTCCGCACCAGCCAGCCTTTCTCTGTTATGTGGTAATGTGACCCCAGCAGCTCTGAGTTTGCACCCCGGATCCAGCCTCCAGGTGTGGACAGTGAGACCCGGAGACGTCAAGCAAGTTGCTAGGATTATAGTGTGTGACGGAACATGGAACCCAGGCCCAGTTCTGCGCCCCCCAGTACCCTACTCTGCCCTGGGCCCGTAGCAGGTCTGCCGCTTGGCCTGGAGTCAGGCTGATCAATCTGGATTATCATGGGACTTGCTATATGTAGAACAAAGGCTGACCAACTATGGGTCTTGAGCCAAATGTGGCTTGCTGCCTGCTTTTGTAAGTCAAGTTTTGCTGGAACACAGGCATGCTCACTTCTGTCTGTATCGGGGTATGGCAGCTTTTGGACAAGAGCAGCCCAAGAGATGCTGCCCACTCAGGCCAATCCAGCTGTTTAGTGTGGGTTCCCTCCAATCCTCAGTCTGGCAACCCTTTTGTGCCCTGAGGAGGCTCACATTAGGGTGCATGGCCCCTTTGCAAGGCTGTGAGGGTGAGCAGCTTGTGGGGGTAGGGGGAGGGTGGTGATAGCGGATCGTCAGGACCCCATTTATAGATCAGGTCATCCTGGTTGCTTTAGTAAGCTGTGACTGCTGGGGGAGGGCAGCTTCTAGGGGTCTTGATGAGCTCACCAAACTGCGCCCCTAAAGCGGGGAAGTCTAGGACTCCAGAATGTTAACCATTGGAAGTTGTGCTCAACTCCTGAACCTCAGTTTGTCTGCCTATAAGGGGGGCTCATATTCAATGATTTCTGAGGCCCTGCTCTGCCAGAATAGTCTATGGATCTCAATAAAGACCCACAGGACTCTGACAGGTGGTGAGCAGTGGCTCCTCTGGAAAGTGGGGCTATTAGTGGCACCTCCCATCCTCCCTCCCCTCACAGCCACAGTGGATTGCAATTGTGCAAACCGGAGATGCCCAGACTGTGAAGAGGTAGACAGGGCTCACACACAGAACTCAAGAAAGGGCACCGGTAGGACTGCCATTGGTGGCATAACTGGCAAATGTCATGGGCAGTGACCCCACCCCTGACTCATGAGCAGAGGATCTCTCAGGTGCACCTCCCATGGGAGCTCCTGGCTCCCCTAGGCTTCTCTGGCTCAGTCATGAGCCCTGCTTCCTTCTGGTGGCCCCTGGTTTATTACATCTGTTTTCCATCCTTTTACTTTTAACATATTTTCATCTTTATATTTAAGGTATTTCTTGTAGGTAGTACATAGTTCTTGCTTTCTAAAAACATCTAATCTGGGGTGCCTGGGTGGCTTGGTCAATTAAGCGCCGGACTTCAGCTCAAGTCATGATCTCACAGTTTGTGGGTTCCAGCCCTGTGTTGGGCTCTGTGCTGACAGCTCAGAGCCTGGAGCCTGCTTTGGATTCTGTGTCTCCCTCTTTCTACCCCTCTCCTGCTTGCTTTCTCTCTCTCTCTCTCAAAAATAAACATTAAAAAAAAAAAAACCCACCATATCTGACAATCACTGCCTTTTAATTAGTGTATTTAGGCCATTTACATTTAATATGAATACTGAAATGATTAGACATATCTGTTTGTTTTCTTTCTATCTCATTGGTTCCTTGTTCTCTTTTTCTTCTTTTCCTAACACTTTTTTTTAAATTATTTGAATATTTTTTGTGACTGCATTAGAGTTTAATCTTTACAAGTTAAAAAAAAATCTTGCATGTTTATACACAACCTGTTGAATATATGGAATGCAGTTATAATAACTATTTTAATGGCCTTTTCTGCTAATTCTAGCATCAGTGTTTATTTTGGGCCAGTCTGATTAATTTTTCTTCTCATATGGGTCATATTTTCTTGCCTGTTTCCATGCCATAAAACTTTTCACTGGATGTCAGACTTTGTGAATTTCGCCCTGCTGGATATTTTTGTATTCCTCTAAACCACCTTGAGCTTTGTTCTGGGACATGGTAAGTTATGTGGAAATAACTTGATCCTTTAGTGTCTTGTTTTTAAGGTTGTCAAATTCAGCAGTGCTTGGCTTAGGGCTAATCCTTTCCTACTACTGGGGCAAGTCTGTTCAGAATACTTTAGCCAATGTCCCAGGCATCATGAGGTTTTCTAGTCTGGCTGGTAAGAGCAGACACTTGCTACCTCCGACTTCTTTTGGATAGTTGATTTCCCAGTTTCTCTCACACATGTTCTAGCCAGCACTCCACTGAATACCCAAGGGAAACTCTGCAGATGTCCTGAGTACTCCCTTCATGCCGTGCAGTCCTCTTTGATACTTGTGGTGAGCTCTAGCTGCTTTGGTTTTTCCAGACACTCAGCTCCACCTCTTTAACTCAGGGAGGACTCCAGGCTCTGTCCTCCACTCCCTTACTACACATGCACACGCACACACACACACACACACACACACACACACACACACGGACACACACACCACCTGCCAAGTTGGGTCATGACCTCTTCCCCAGGAAGATGCTCAGAGCACCACAGAGATCACTTCCCTCCTCTCAGGGATCAGTGTCCATTCTTGCCTGATGTTCATTTAGTGTCTTCAAAACCTGTTTCATGTGGTTTGTCCATTTTTGGGGTGTTTCAGCTGTCCCATTCTGTTGGAAGCCTGGTTTTGAACATCAAATGGGTTCTGTTTCGCCAGAAAATTTCAAGGAACGCCAGGGGATCCTGGAACTGGATCCCACATTACAAGCAGATGCTCCCTTCACACCTGAATCTCCTCCCCATGACCCCAGAAAGTGTGGGTCACCCCTCTGCTTTCTGAATACAAAAACGGGGAGGGGGTTGGAGCTCTTTTAGAGATAAGGAAATGACACGTGTTTCTCTTGATGTCAACATTGCCGTGGCCAATGAACTTGCAGTGCAGGGGTAACACTCGGAATGTCTAACCAGATGGGCCCTTTAGCACCTGTGGTGACCAGAGGGCTGTGGCAATGGAGGAAAGGCTGGGAGAGCCGTCCTAGCTGGCCAGCAGCCTTGCAACGGCCTCCCACTCTGTCCAGGCTGTTGCAAGCATGGATTCAGAACATGGACCCAGATGATGGAGCTGGAATTTGCGGGAAGCTAACTTCCTGTCAGTGTGAAAAGTCTCAGGCAGTGAGGAGCCCCCATCCCTGGAAAGGTGCAAGCAGGAGCTGATCCTCTAGCAGGGATGTAACAGGAGATGCTGAACTACACGGTGCGCTCTGCCTCTTCCATGTGGTACAGATGTCACGACCACGTGCTGGAGTGAGAATCCCACTTCACGGACTCACAGACCCTTCTCCCTTCTGGAGCGCGTTTCCACAGAAATGCCGTGCACAGGCCTGCGGCACCTCCCTGCATTGTCCCCGTGGTCCTGGGTGGCTACCATCCACGCCAGGCCTGGCACACACTGCCTCACTGCGGGGACCGGGCCATGCCTCACTCAGTCCGTTCCATAACTGGCCGCTTCTGAGAAGGCGCTGTACCGAGTCGCCAGGGTTAGCAAACTAGTTCAAGGTAATTTATGACTCTGGGATGCTCGGGTTTTTAAATACAACAGACCACTACAAACTGCAAAAGCTTCAAGCTCTCTCCCCAAGGGAGACAGCCCGGCGCAGCCCGGGGCAATGGTGCTGACGCCAGGTGGGCAGGACGAGCTGGCACACTCGCAGGTCTGGCTGGCTTAACTCACTATGAGCCCCAGGGAGGCACTCCTGCAGGCCTCGTGAAGACCGCCCCCCCCCCCCCCCCCCCCCCCCCCGCCGCCATTCTTCCCTCCCTTGTCTCTGGTATGCATGAGAAGGTGATGAAGATTTTTCTCCTGCGCTGTGATGGCACCGAAACCACAGTGCATTCGGGGGTGCTACATCCTAGTTGGCTTGTTTCTCTTTTTTAATGCTAATAATATTGATTTTGGGTACAGTGGATCTCAGGCAAGGGAAACTCCAGTAAACGAAAGCTGACTATAGCCAAACGTGGCTGATGTTTCTTTTTTCCTCGGGGTTGGCAGGCCCTGCCTGCCTTTCCATCTGTCCAGTGCTGGCCTTGAACACCCAGAGTGGCTTCTCTGCATGCTCTCCTGTGGGCTGCCTTCCTGCCTTGGTGCTGGCGCCCAGAGCTTGAGACCCATTTCTGTCTGCAAGAGGACTGTGGTCTCTGCCCTTGCTCTGCTGAGCTCTGGCTGCCGCCTGCATCCAGCATCCGTTCCCAGCACCCCCCGTCCCGGCTCGAGGCCGAGCTCATCTGGGGCCTGCTACCAGGTGCAGTGACCCTCCCCTTCCCTTGCAGACATCAACTGTGAGTCAGCACTGAATGCAGGTCCCCAGTACACCCATACCTTGCCAGCCTCATCCTCAGTGCACACTCCCAGCTAGGGGTAGGGATTCGGGGTGAGTGAGACACAGCCCCGGCCTCAGGCCTTGGCCTTTCTGACTCAGGAGGCTGACACACACATGCACCAATGAGGGACACAAGTACACTGTCTTCTGTGACGGGGGGAGGGGGGTGAGCCTGGGAGAGCCCAGAAGAAGCCTGGAGGGCTTCCTGGAAGAGGTGGTGCCAAAGGTGTGCGATGTTCCATATGATCTCCGCAGTCCTTGGGTGTAAGCATCCCACAGAAAGACACCTCCATGGGGACTGTTGAGTCTATCGCTACTGGCTAGGTGGCATTTGGTGACAAAGGAACAGATGGTCCCAGCTTCCTCTGCCTAGTCCTGGATTGTTGGGGGTCTGGTTTCTTCAGGGCGACAGAGACACAGCCATGGCTGACTGTTCCGGGGCCCTGGCTCCTGCCTGGCTCCTCTCTCCAGAACACGGGACACTGCGGTTGACCCCTTAACAGCTCTGTTCCTCCACCCCCCTGTCTCCGTACCCTTTGCACTATGATGGGGCAGCTCTTCCCATCAGGGGTGGGGTCTAGATCCCCCCGCTTGGAATCTGCGCTGGCTCCGTGACTTGCTCTGGCCGACAGAATGTGGTGGAAATGATGCCGTGCCAATTTCAGGCATAGGCCTCAAAGAGCCTCGTGGCCTTGCGTGCCCACCCTCTCGGGACCCTGGCACCACCATGTGCAGAAGCCCAGACGGCCTCCTGGAAGAATGGGACACATGTAGCCTACTCACCACGGCCCCTAGTCGCCCCGGCCAACAGCCAGCCAGCAATCGGCCGACCCCTGCCATTGACCACACATGCTTGAGGGAGCCCAGAAGACCTGCCCGACCAGCTAGCTGCTCAGCTAAGTCAACAGTTGGCGCAAGCCGCTACATTTCGGGGTGGTAATTCGGCAGCAGAAACTAACTGATCCCGGCATCCCAGCATTCTGGGCAGGATGCACAGGCGGCAGGATTTATAGGCAGAGGCCTGGCTGCAGACAGATGGACTGGCTGGCCTCGGGACCGTCACCAGGCCCTCATGTTTGCTGTTACCTGGGTTCTGCTCTACAGCTAGGATCTACAGTCAGCACAGTTACGACCAAGGTATAGTTGGCCCGGGAGTGGCTGCGCCTAAGCCATCTGGCCTCCTCTACGGTTTCCTGGACCTACCCAGGGCCTTCCAGCCGCTTTCCATGACACTCCAGGTGAAACCCAAATGCCTCACCATCCCACACGATGCTCCCTACTCCCACCCTACTCCCAGCTTTGCGCCTCTCACTGCACTCCAGACACACCTGCCTCCAACCCATAAGACCCAACCTGACCTCCGGGCCTTTGCATGTGCAGCTCTCCTGACTAGCGTGCTCTTCCCGGATACCCGCACGGCTCCCCCCCATTTCCTTCAGGCTCTGACCCAGTAGGTTTGGTAAACAAACCGTAGATCACAGATCATTCTTACAAATGGCCTGCGTCACTCCCTGCACACTCCTCCCGCTTTATTTCTTTTCAGAGCGATTAGTATGACTGGGTGCAAAAGTGTCCACATTGTGAGACATCCAGCGGGAGCCAGCGAAGGTTAGGAAGGGGGGGTGGGATGCTGAGAAAGACGTCGGCGTTGGGACCTTCATAGCACACAGCCACTGACTGGGAGCCGATGTGTCCTGAAGCAGCCTGGCACCCCCCACTGCCAGACAAACCAGCAGAGACACTGTTGGCAGTGCTTCAGCCACATGTAGGAGCCGGTATCGCACTCAGCAGCACAAGCCCAGATTTATGGCCATGGCATAACTGCTTACCAGTGTCATGCAGGTGACACACGTTTGTCAAAAACACCTCGTCTTGAGGTGGCCACAGAGAGCAGTTCCCTGGAACACAAGAGGCTTCGCAAAGCAAGGCGTCCCTGGGGCTCCTGCCTTCTGAAACCCCTTAATCGAGGGCCCACCATTAAGGGCCCTTCTCAGAGTTTCTAGAGCCTACAAAAGAGGGAAGTCTCTAACTGGAGCTGGGACTCCCCGGCCGCAAACAGGAGCAACACCGGCTGGCCTGGCTCAGCCTCAGAAGCCGGGGAGGGCATCCTCCAGGGCCAAGGAGGCCCAGGGTAGGCCCAGACCCACCATGGATCCAGGGTTCAGGGACAAAGCTCTTCTGCACTCCGTGAGGGGCCCCATGGCAGACCCATCCCCGGGTCCTGGGCCAGTCACCACGAGGGAGAGCTAGGGCCTGGTCGGGGTCCAAAGGGACCATGCAGTCTCGTTGTAAGGAGCGTGGAGTCTGGAGCCTCATAACGGCTCTGAGCCTCAGCTTACGCATCTATAAGATGAGTGTAAAAACAGTGTCTCCTCACGGGGTGGCGAGGACCCCACGGAATGCTCAGACCGGGCCCCGAAACATCACAAATGCTGCAGAAGTGAGTTGTCATCCACATCATCAGAGGCCATGACTCTGCATCATGGGTGGAGCCTTCCCGGCAAGGATTCGACTCTGTTCCAGGTTTGAGGGTGCTGGGGTACTGCTCCCAGGGCTCTCCCTCCCCTTACCGGGCAAGGAGCTGGTTTGGGAGTGAGAGGAAGGAGTGAAACCTCAGCTGTTTCATCATCAAAAGGACAGCAGGAGGGATGAGGCAGGGGTGAGAAGCAGAGGTGGCAGGAGGTTTTCAGGCCCCCAGGAACAATGGGCCCAAATGGCTTTCACACCAGCTCAGGGGAGCCCATGGGACGGAAACGGAAAGGCAGGCTGTCATGTCCGATCCCTCCACTGACAGCCCCAGGGTCCTGGGTCCCAACCCACCAGCCCTACTGTGCACAGCCAGACACCAAGAGGAAGGAACACAGAACTCGCCTTCAGAGAATCGGAGACAGACTCCACGTTGGGGCCACCCAACACGGTCGTTGTGTGGCCATTACAAACTCAACCCTCCTCTGTGCTCCTGTTTCCTCATCCTCACAAAAACATCCATGGATGGGGCGCCTGGGTGACTCCGTCGGTTAAGCGTCTGACTCTTGCTGTCAGCCCAGGTCACGATCTCACAGTCAGGGGACCCAGCCCCACATCGGGCTCTGCACCGACAGCATGGAGCCTGCTTAGGATTTTCTCTGTCTCTGCCCCCTCCTCACTCTCTCTCTCTCTCCTTCTCAAAAAACGATAAATAAAGAAACATAGAAAAAAAACCCATACATGGCTACACAGGGCCTCCTGGGGCACCTGCACGTACCAGGGATCGCATGGTAAAAAGAGGGAGAGGGGAGAACACGCGGACAGCAGGCAGGAATGACTGCAGGTGTGCTACAAATGATCAGAGATCTGAAGAGCTCAATACTTCGGACTTTTAAAAAGGCTTCTTGACATGTGACTGGAGAAAGGCGGCCCAGTTAGTAAACGGTGCTGGGACATCGGAACCAATTCCAGACACATTAAAAATCTATATTTGAAAGAGAGAAGTTGAAGACAGGGATACTCTGGGGGAATATCTTTCCAAACTTGGGTTGGGAACAATTTCTTTACCAAGGTGTTAAAAGCTCAGTAAGCATAAAAAAAATCGATAGGTTTGACTGCAGTAAAATGTAAATTTCCTTTCACCAAATGACGGGTGAAAAGACAAATCACTAAAAGTATATGTACAACTAGCAAAGGGTCAGTATCCAGAATACATAAAGAAGTCCTATAAATCCACAGGAAGAAGAGAGGCAATGAGCAAAAAGACCACAGCAGGTGTGTCGTAGAGGAGGAGACGGAGTGCACAGATGAACACGGGAAAAGCTGCCCGATGTCACGAGGATGCAGGGAAGTGCAAGGTAAGGTCCCGTGAGAGATTTCACATCCATCAGGCTCACAGTGAGGAAGACATGTGACATCTGACAGCACCGAGGGTCTGAGACGATGTAGATCAGCTGGCACCCACGGTTGATGAGTGTGAAACCTGGTCTGGCCACACTGAAAACCGCTTTGGCCTTTTCTTGTTAGGTTGACCAGTCCCATACTTTAGCACCCTGCAAATCCACTCCCAGGAGTCACACAAGGCACACCCAAGAAGAGTTCGTCGCAGCACTGTTAGCAAGAGGAGGGGGAGAAAGGAAATGACCCAGATACTCATTGACAGAGCAATGCAAAAAGAAATTGTAGCACAGTCACACAATTTCTTTCCACACTGGTGACAGCAAACTCCAGCTACACAGCAGCACAGCTCAAGCTCAGAGAGAGGGAAACGTTGAGTACAAAAATGCAAATTTTAGAGATCTACATACAGACAGCAAGTGTTTAGAGCTTGAGAACAAAGAAGCAATCTAATGTTTAGGCTTATTCAGTCGGCCTGTGAGCAAGAGAATGGCAAACAAACAAACACCAAATTGCAGAGAGGGGTGACCTCCAGGCAAGGAGAAGATGGAAGTGACTGGGAATGTTCTAGTTCTGGAGTTGAGCTGCGGGCCCACGGATGTTCATTGTCCCACCATCCTTCATAATGCACGAAACACACTAAGTATTAAAACAGAACAGAGGCAAGGGAGAAAAACAAGAAGAGAAACATGGTGTGGGTCCAGACACATCCAGTATGATTTCCTTGTCACACACATAGTTGACTGTTTTCACGTGGTGTCACGGGGGGTACCAAGAGTTCCGTCGAGAGGCCAGAGCGGGAAGTGAAAGGACAGGCCATTGGGCGAGGGCATTCTTCCCTCTGGGCCTCAGTTTCTCCATATGCAAAACGAGGGGGTGTACCAGGAGTGGCAAATGGCTGGCGTGCGTAACCCAGGTCTCCCCTTCCTCACCCGCTGCGGACACTACTCATGGATTGCAGCACTGTTTCACATGGAGCACAGACACGCAGCGTTGGGCTCCGCAGCTGGGCCCTGCAGCCTGCCGGGGATGCCAGTCTGAGAGGGCACACTAAGTGATACCTACGTGCTGATCTGGAGAGGTCCAGATCCCTCCAGCTGTGGCCTGGAAGGTTCTGAAGCCTCACCAGCAGGCACTAGCTAGTCTGAGAGGCAGGGGCCCTAGGGAGGAGCCGACTGGCTTTGGAACTGACCCTAGCCGGACCCTGGCAGCGTGCAGCCTCAGCATCTACACTGCCCACGCCTGTGGCCTCCGGTCCGCCGCGGGGAGGCCCCTGGCCCCCCCATCATCTGACCAGGGCCCGTGCTCCCATCCGTCCGGTGGGCAGGCTCATGTCTACGCTCTGCGGGTGAGCTCTGCTGGACCTGAAAACGGCAAGACGGGCGGAGGGCCAGGCAGGAGCTCAGCTTCACCCTCTAGCCCAGAGAGCCATGGAAGCGGCCCCGTTGTGCCAGATTCAACCAGCTCTCTGAGGCAGGACGGTGGCATTCCTTTCACCACCGCCTAGGCCTGCCTGGGCCTGCAGGCCTTTGCTCCTCTGCTCCCCTCCATACCTGCCCCCCTGCCCCCACCCATCCCCTCTTCCTCCCCTTATGGTCCCAGCTCACAAGACTCCTCCTTGGTTGTGCTATTCCATCTACCTCCCACCCCCCACCACCCCAGTGAGCGCTGACGTCCCTTCCTCTGGACAACCACCACACAGAGGTCAGCTTTCCCGAGGAGAGCTTGTGTGCTGGGTCTGGTCCAGTTTCTGTGGGTGTCTGTCCCCTCCAGTATGGGGAGCCCAGCAGGGTCCACCTCACACCCGCATGAAGATAATACCATCAAACAGCCACAATTCCTTGGAATCAATGGGCTTCTCCGAGAACTGTCCACCTACTGCCTAAGCCGCACAGCCAGGGAGGTTGGCAGTCGGGGAATGGTACCTCCCTCCCTATTCCAACAGCGAGAAACTCAAGGGCCACAGAGGGGGGTGACTTTTCCAGCATCACTGCCCCCCCCCCAACCTTTGGGAGGCTGAGAAGCTTTTCTGTCATGTCCCATCAGGGCCCTCAAACCCCAGGAAACACCTCACTTCCCCAGAGCAGGGGCCTGCTGAGTGACCACAGCCCCTAATCATGGAGCATCTGGTTTCATCTTGGTCCCTGCGGATTCTTTTAACAACAAGATCACGTGGAGAGACATCATACCCAGGGACGTGATGCTTCGGCGATTCGTCTCTCTTTCATTTTGTTCACCTGATACACGTTTTAAATGACTACTGGGCTGTGTACACAGGAAGCCTTGATTCACTAGAAAGGACCGTGGCGGGTTTTCTTAGAAGACAAAGTCAGGAATTTAAGGCATCCAGACGTGTCCAATGAGCAGAGTGGAGACAAAGATGTCTCTCCCGCTGCTGTGTCCGGGAACACAGCTGCCCACACACGCCCACCACACCCTCGGATCAGAGCCTGCCACTGATATCCACGGTGTGCAAGGGCTTGGAACCCACTGTCATCGTTATCACCATCCCTCGACCCCAGGAAGCAAACACCATGAGCTTGCAAAGGCACTCCGACAGGAATGCTCACTTGTGTTCCCAGGAATACACACAGACGCCAGATATTTACTTCTGGTTCCAACGTCTCCTGGGTTCATCCTCTTGCAAGTCCTGGAAACTCTGGGCACCACTTCTTGCCCTACAATCCCTCCATCAGATCCCCCATCGCCCACTCTCCCAGGAAGCTCCCCCCACCTGGACACCTCCAAATCCTCCTCAAAGCCATCTCTGGCTCCCCCTCTTCCTTGCCTTCTCGCTGGCCCCTTTACACTAATTTCCTGCTAGAACGATCATAATGGGTTCAAATGCTGCTGCTTGCACACCCATCTCCCCCGTCACGGGGCAGGTTGTGGGAGCAGGGCGCAGGGCTGATGTACCCCCTTACCTCCAGCCCCTCAGCATGGGCCCGGGCACATTGGTGGGGGTGGAGTAGGGCCTCAAAGAAGCATGATCTAAATCCCTGGGCTCTGTTTTCCTCCAACTTAGAGTGTAGTCAAAGAGCTCTAATGACAAAGAAGGTAAATTCTAGGAATTCTGAACAGGGACCAGGCCATCCTTTCCTGAGTACTTCACAGCGAAGCCAAGACCTCACTGGTGAGTAACTGTTAACTGCCCAACAGTGGGTGTGAAGAACTTTCCCAGGAGAGAGAGAGACACAGACAAATGTTGTAAGGAGGGAGGGAGCAACTTGTGTAAGGACCGAAAGGCCAGTGGTGCCTCAGCAAAGCAATGGGGCGATGGGCAAGAGTTCATGGATTCTGCGTATCGGTTAGGTTAGGATGGGTTACGCTGCATGACACACAATTCTCTAAATCTCAGTGGCCTACAATAAAGTTTCTTTATGTCTCAGACTACATGCACATGTGGCTCTCCTTCGTCTCCTCTCCCCTCTGCACTCAGGTTGACAGAGCAGTCTGTCTCTATCTGGAATATTGCCATTGTGGTGGAAAAAGGAAAAGAAAAGTGGTAAATTACTCACTGGTTCTTAACGCGTGTGCTCACATCTGTTTTCACTGTTCAGCAGCCCCTCTGCCATGCCTGAGGACAACATGGGCCGTGCTGTATAATCCTCCAACCGAGCAGGGCACTTCCATACAGGGCACCGAATGGGGGGGAGTGGTAATCCAGTTCCACACCGTGCTTATGAGTTTGACGTCTTTCCTAGGATCAGTGAAATCTGTTGAATAAACTGTTCATTTCTAAAAATCCCTCTGGCTGTAGTGAGAGACACAGATTGGAAATGGGCAAGGGTGGGATTCGGGAGAAAATTCAGGAGGCTGCCTCAGTTTCCCAGGCAAAAAAAAAAAGAAAAGTACTTTACACTAGGGTCATGGCAGTGGAAACGGAGAGAAGCCAAGAGATTTAAAAGATGGAAGGGTCTAGTGATGTACAAAGAGGAGCAGAGGTGAGTGAATGTGTGACGCCAGAATGGCCAAAAGATACAGCAGGCTTGGCTTCTCATGTCTTAAACAGTTGCTGGCTCCCATCTTTGGGGAGGACCAGCTACTCTATTCTCTGCTTGTCCTTGGGCTGTCTATGTTCTCCTAAGAAATCTCCCTTCTTGCTTGAAAAAAAAAAGGCTGAGCTAAATAAAGATGGGAACACATGGATGTGGTGAGCAGCCGAGTGAGCTGACAAATGAGTGACACAGTGACCAGGGGAATTAATTCCTGTCTCCAAGTGTTCAAAGAGTGAAGAGAAACTAGACTCAACCGGAAGAAAAAGAAAGTCCTCCCACTGGGCATGCCTCAAAAGGATCCCTCGCCTCCCTACTGACACATCAGGCATCTTTCTTCTTCCACGGGGCTATGACCAATTTCAGCTATAACAGAGAAAGGGGAGTGGGTGAGAGAAGAAGAAGGGAGGGACAGGGAGGCAGAGGAAGGATGGGCTCCATGGACATATAGCAACCTGTATAGAACCCTTCCTCTCCTCCATGTGGCCTCCCTCCCTATGCTTCCTTTTTAGAGTTCCAGACTTGACTTTCAGTGGTGGGAGGGCTTGGGATTCACAAACACCTCAAAAGAGAATTTCTGTAGCAGCAGCATTAGGCCACCTTACAGGAAAATAGAGCCTTGGGGTCCACACAGGCACAGAAAGCCGCGAGGTCTCCTCTGCCCTGGGTGTTCTCATTAGCCAAGAAGTGGAAGGTTCAGACACAGAACTGTATGGTTTGGACTCAGTTCAGCGCACCCACAGGGACAGCAACCACGATGCTCCCAGTGGCAGCAGAGGGAGTGTTGTGGTCACTGTCCATGGTGCTTACAGGCTGACTCAGCTGGAGAGGCTTGTTCTAAGACCCAGCCACACAGGATGTCAGAGCTGAGAGGGCTCCAGGATTTCAACTTTCCCAGTGCCTCATTTTGCAGATAAGAAAGCACAAGTCCAGAGAGGGGAAAGACTTCCCTCAGGGCCACACAGTGGGTGGCACCGAGGGACTGGAAGCTAGCCTCTAGATGCTTGCTCAGACAAAACTCATTTCCTTGGAAGGCTCCTGGGATTTGCCCCCAGAAACCCAGAAATAATTAGACCCTGAAAACTCACGGGAGGACATAGTAGGTACTCAGTGGACACTGGTTGACTGAATAAACGAGTATACTGGGATGCAAAAAAACAAATTTGAAGCTGGGCGTGGGCCCCGGATCCTGAATTCAAACAGGAAGTCGTGTTCCTTTTTGGTATGGGTGAAATGGTACGGAAGAAAGCAGTGGGGGAAGGGAAGAAGTGCTGCCACGAAGACAGTGGGGTGGCGGGAAGAGGATAAGAGCAGGTGCAACCCAGGACATTAAGCACAGAGGAGGGCAGCAACTGGACACTAACCTCTGTTCTCTCAGGTTCACTCCCACACAGGAAAACAGGTTGAACAGCTCAGGAGTTTCCTTAGGGAGGGTGGTCACAGGACCTCAATCTGGCCATCCTCCCTGGCCACAGTGATTGGCTCAGCACTGGGTATGTGCCAGTTAGGTCCCAGTGGGTCCTGACCTTAGGGCTGGAATCATAGGGAATGAGGGGTTCTTTTTCTGTTGGGAGGCTGAAGGTGACTGTTGGGGGCCATCTTGCTTTCCTAACAGAAAAGCCCAGCTGAGAATGACACCAGCACAGAGGAAAGTAAGCAAGGCCACGAGGTCGGGAAAGATGATTGCTACTGATGTCATCAAGCACCCAGGTACGGCCTTGCCTAGAACTGTCTGCCCTTAGCCTTCTTAGGTACATAAATCATTCTCTCCTGCCTCATTTGATTGCTTGTTTAGGCCGCTTTGGTTTTTCTGTCACTCAGTGGCTATCAAAAAACAACAACAACAACAACAACAACAACAACAACAACAACAACTCCAATTGCTCCTTGAAGTTGTCTAAATGGAGCATCCTGGAATTGTGACAGTATGGATTTAGGCTAGGTTCAAGGGGGACTTTGACATAACAGTGCAAAACTCCACAGTCTAACCTGGAGATCCAAATGGATTCAAACCGTATCTGTTGGCGGCCTGCCATAGGCTGGGCCAGTCACATTACCCAAATTAATCCTCATAGGACCGACCCTGTTAAGGTAGCAACTGATGACCCCATTTTAGAGGACATGGCGGAGGCTCAGGAAAAGGAGGTGACAGGGCTATAGCTTGGAAGTGTGGAGCCCAGATTGCACACCCGGATTCTGCTGTGTGCAGCCTGAGAAGCCTCATGGTATGGCCTGTCCGTGTGTCAGGGCACCCGGCCCCACGCCTGGCATTCTGTGGGTGCCTGAGACTTGGTAACTGTCATGTGCCTGTTACAAGACTCAAAAAAGCAATGGGACCTTCTTTCCCCAGCACTAACACACCTTCCCAGTTCCCCGAGGACTAGAATCCCTCTCTGTCCCTTGCTTTCCTTGGCAGAGTCCTGCTCATGTGACAACAGGGCAGTCCCTCATTCACAGCCGGCATTGGGAGCTGCTACACTACAAGGGAGGCCAAGAGCCTTCACCTCTCCACCATGCCTGGGACATCTCTTTCCTTGGAGACTTGGGGAACCTGACGCCCGACTTGCACACCCGAGGTCTTTTCCAGAACATGCCAAGAGTCTCACTCGGTTTGGAATGGGATGTATCCATCACTGCACTTTCCATGTCTCACTCGTGCACTCCTTTCTGTGCACTGTGGCCTCCCGTGCCTGCCATAGGAGAGGCCAAGCTGACAAGAAATCAACAGCTTAGCACTTGAAGGGACACACGAGGCAAGAGCTGACAGCTGGAAAGCTCTATTTAGAGAAGACCTCACGCTTTACACTGAAGAGGCTGTCGAAGCCCTCGGGGTCCGGAAGCAGTGCTTGGGCCAAAGTGAACTGGAAGGCTTCATGATGGCTGGAGGCTCTGGCCATGATGGGGGAGGAGAGGGTGTGGTGAGGTCCTTGGGGTGACCCGAAGGCCCACGGCATGCAGGCTCAGGTTGGCCAGAGAGGAAAAGGCAGAGGCTTGTCCCAGAGGTGTTCACAGACCAAACATGAATGGGCCAACCAGACAGACAGAGCACCATAGCTCATGGGTGTAGAGTACAGGGACAGGGGCAGAGATCCAAGTCTGCTGGGGAACTAGTTAAGAACAGAGAAATTTTAACCGACACTAGAAGGCTGTATCAGTTGGATGTGTTTGGCTGAAGCGACAGAAAACCCTACCAAGAGTGGCTTAAACTATGAAGGCATCTAACATTGAATGTTTAATGACGATGTGAGAGATGGGAGGTCCAGAGGTGGTCTGGTGGCTCACAATGTCATCAGTGACCCAGGTGCCGCCTGCCTCTCCGTTCTACCGTTAACAGAATATTGGTGTCACTGGTTCACGGTTGCCGTGTGGCTGTCTCCACTCCGACCATCACATCTGCACAGTTAGCACTCAAGTGGGAAGCAAGGGGGTACCTTCATGAACCCTGCCCACCTCTTCTCAGGAAGGAGAATCTCTCACAGAAGCCCCCAAAGACTTCCTCTAATACCTCATTGGCCAGAACTGGGTCCCAAGCCCCTTCCCCAGCCAGTCACCAGCTGCAGGAAAAGTGGTTGCCGTGACTGGCTTGGACCAACCCTGATTCCTCCAAGTGGAGCATCCACAGGAAGAAGGCAGGGCGGGCTGGACAAAGGTTACTATGTGAGCATCTGACACCATCCAGCTCTAAGGGACAAGTGGATAAGGGAGCTGAGGGCTCAAAGCACAGGGGATGGAGAGCAGAAGGAATGGCACAGAGGTGCAGAGCTGTGGGGACAGCTTGGGTGCTCAGGATTACTGCTGGTTCATTACCATGGGAACACAGCACAGGTGGGAAAGGTGGGCAGGCCCTCATTTTCCAGTTTAGGCCTGGAGTGGGGCAGGCCTTAGGCTATGGGGAGCTCCTAGGAGATGCTGAGCATGAGAGTGAGTGCGGGAGCAGAGGGGAAATTGCAGTTTTGTACGGGCACTTTAGGAACAGAGTAGAGCCATTCTGTGACAGCCAATAATGTCGCTAATAAAACTCTGGTGGCCTCTATTCAAACGGATGATTATAATTGACAAGAGAGAGCAAACACAACCTTAACTCGTGCATTTGGTAGTGGCAGCTACCTGTTTCTGGATATTAGAACGCACACCCTCAGCCTGGTCCTTTAGACAGCTACTGTGTCACATCTGCAACCCTGGGGCCCCCACCAGTCCCACCCGCCCTCAGCCTGGCTTCCAGCCGGAGGCCCCAGCGGGCCTGAAATGACTCGGTGCCTGGTGTTGTCATGTACACGGGATGCCCCCAGCTCGAGGGTGGGGCTGACTGTGTCCCACTCTCCAGAAAAGACAGCAGAGGCTGGAAGTGAGTGGGGGCTTGCTGTGAGGTGTGGGGTAGGGTGTGACCCCAGAGCCTCTGCCTTTCCCCATCCACCGTGCTATGTATGACTTCAGGACTTCAGGAAGTTTGCTTATTGGCTAACCAAACCAAAGGGGGGCTCAGAACTCCTGCTCACTCCAGCGCTCCACCAGGGGGGTGCAGAGGATGGGAAGGGAAAGGACATGGGGAGGGGAGGGAGGAGGGCTCTGCTCTGTGCCATGCTCACCCATGCAGAGGGGCACACATGTGACCCCATAAACGTGTCATCCATCCGTTATGCCCTGGGGCCCTCCAAGGCAAGGAAGACCTATCCACAAGGTCTATCCACCAAGAAGACCTAACAATTGTAAAGATTTATGCTCCAAATGTAGGAGGACCCAAATATATAAGTCAATTAATCACAAACATAAAGAAACTCATTGATAATAATACCATCATAGTAGGGGACTTCAACACCCCACTTACAACAATGGACAGATCATCTAAACAGAAAATCAAGAAGTAAACAATGGCTTTGAATGACACACTGGACCAGATGGACTTCACAGATATATTCAGAAAATTAAATCCTAAAGCAACACGGGGTGCCTGGGTGGCTCAGTCAGTTATGCGTCCGACTTCGGCTCAGGTCATGATCTCGTGGTCCGTGAGTTCAAGCCCCACGTCGGGCTCTGTGCTGACAGCTCAGAGCCTGGAGCCTGCTTCAGATTCTGTGTCTCCCTCTCTCTCTAATCCTCCCCCATTCATGCTCTGTCTCTCTCTGTCTCAAAAATAAAGAAACGTTAAAAAAAATTTAAATCCTAAAGCAACGGAATATACATTCCTCTCCAGTGCGCTCAGAATTTGCTCCAGAATAGATCATGTACCGGGACACAAATAAATCCTCAACAAACACAAAAATATCGAGATCATAACATGGATAGTTTCAGACCACAATGCTGGGAAACTCAAAATCAACCACACGAAAAAAATGTGGAAAGATAACAAATACTTGGAGACTAAAGAACATCCTACTAAAGAATGATTGGGCTAACCAAGAAGTTGAAGAGGAAATTTAAAAGTACATGGAGGCCAATGAAAATAACACCACAGCCCAAAACCTCTGGGACACAGCAAAGGCGGTCATAAGAGGGAAGGATATAGCAATCCAGGCCTCTGACAGAAGGAGGAAAGGTCTCAGATACACAACCTAACCTTACACCTTGAAGAGCTGGAAAAAGGACAGCAAGGAAAACCCAACACCAGCAGAAGACAGGAAATAATAAAGATTAGAGCAGAAATCGATGCTATCGAAACCAAAAAACAAAACAAAACAAAACAAAACAAAAACCCAGTAGAACAGATCAATGAAACCAGAAGCTGGTTCTTTGAAAGCATTAACACAATTGATAAACCACTAGCCAGTTTGACCAAAAATAAAAAGGAAAGGACCCAAATAAATAAAATCAGGAATGAAGCAGGAGAGATCATAACCAACACAACAGAAATAAAAACAATAAGAGATTATTATGAACAATTATACGCCAATAAAATGGGCACTCTTGAAGAAATGGACAAATTCCTAGAAACATATAAATACCAAATCTGAAACAGGAAGAAATAGAAAATTTGAACAGACCCATAACCAGTAAAGAAATCTAAATAGTAATCAAAAATCTCCCCCAAAACAAGAGTCCAGGGCCAGATGGCTTTCCAGAGGAATTCTACCAAACAATTAAGGAAGAGTTAACACTTATTCTCTTGAAGCTGTTACAAAAAAATAGGGGAGTGGAAGGAAAACTTCCAAACCCTTTCTAGGAAGCCAGCATTACCTGGATTCCAAAACCAGACAGAGACCCCACTAAAAAGGAGAACTATAGACCAATTTCCCTGCTGAACATGGATGCAAAAGTCCTCAACAAGGTATTAGCCAACAGGACCCAACAATACATTAAAAAAATTATTTGCCACGACCAAGTGGGATTTATACCTGGGATGCAGGGCTGGTTCAATATCTGCAAACAATAGATAGGATTCATCACATCAATAAAAGAAAGGGCAAGAACCACATGATCCTCTCAATAGATGCAGAGAAAGCATTTGACAGCATCCTTTCTTGATAAAAACCATCAAGAGGGTAGGGATAGAAGGATCACACCTTGAGATCATAAAAGCCATATATGAAAGACCCAATGCTAATATCATCCTCAATGGGGAAACACTGAGAGCTTTCCCCCTAAGGTCAGGATCACGGCAGGGATGTGCACTCTCACCATTGTTGTTCCACATAGTATTGAGAGTCTTAGTCTCAGCAATCAGACCACACAAAGAAATAAAAGGTATCCAAATCAGCCAGGAGGAGGTCAAACTTTCACTCTTTGCAGATGACGTGATACTCTATATGGAAAACCCAAAAGATTCCATCAAAAAACTGCTAGAACTGACCCATGAGTTCAGCAAAGTCACAGGGTATAAAATGAATGCACAGAAATCAGTTGCATTCCTATACACCAACAATGAAGCAACAGAAAGAGAAATCAAGGAATCGATCCCATTTACAACTGCACCAAAGACCATGAAACACCTAGGGATAAATCTAACCAAAGAGGTGAAAAATCTATACACTGAAAACTATAGAAAGCTTATGAAAGAATTTGAAGAAGGCACAAAGAAATGGAAAAATATTCCATGGTTCTGGATAGGAAGAACAAATATTGCTAAAATGTCAATGCTATCCAAAGCAATCTACATAGTCAATGCAATCTCTATCAAAATAACACCAGCATTCTTCCTAGAGCTAGAACAAAGAACCTTAAAATTTGTATGGAACCACAAAAGACCCTGAAGAGCCAAAGCAATCTTGAAAAAGAAAACCAAAGCGGGAGGCATCACAATCCCAGACTTCAAACTGTATTACAAAGCTGTAATCATCAAGACAGTATGGAACTGGCACAAAAACAGACACTCAGATCAATGGAACACAATAGAGAACCCAGAAATGGACCCACAAATGTATGGCCAACTAATCTTTGACAAAGCAGGAAAGAATACTCAATGGAACAAAAACAGTCTCTCCAGCAAGTGGTGCTGGGAAAACTGGACAGTGACATGCAGAAAAATGAACCTGGACCACTTTCTTACACCATACACAAAACTAAACTCAAAATGGATGAAAGACCTAAACATAAGACAGGAAGCCATCAAAATCCTCCAGGAGCAACCAGGCAAAAATCTCTTTGATCTTGGCCACAGCAGCTTCGTACTCAGCACGTCTCTGGAGGCAAGGAAACAAAAAGCAAAAATGAACTACTGAGGCCTCATCAAAAGGAAAATTCTGCACAGCGAAGGAAACAATCGGCAAGACTTAAAGGTAACCAACAGAATGCGAGAAGATATTTACAAATGACATATCAGATAAAGGGTTAGTATCCAAAACCTATAAAGAACTTATCCAACTCAACACCCAAAAATCAAACAATCCAGTGAAGAAATGGGCAAAAGACATGAATAGACACTTCTCCAAAGAAGACATCCAGATGGCCAACCGACACATGAAAAAATGCTCAACGTCACTCATCATCAGGGGAATACAAATCAAAACCACAATGAGAGAACACCTCATACCTGTCAGAACGGCTAACCTTAACAACTCAGGCAACGACAGATGTTGGCGAGGATGCGGAGAAAGAGGATCTCTTTTGCATTGTTGGTGGCAATGCAAGTTGGTGCAGCCACTCTGGAAAACAGTATGGAGGTTCCTCAAAAAATTAAAAATAGAACTACCCTACGACCCAGCCATTGCACTACTAGATATTTATCCAAGGGATACAGGTATGCTGTTCTGAAGGGACACATGCACGCCAATGTTTACAGCAGCACCGTCGACAATAGCCAATGTACAGAAAGAGCCCAAATGTCCATCTTTGGATGAATGGATAAAGATGTGGTATATACATACAATGGAGTATTACTCAGCAATCAAAAAGAATGCAATCTTGACCTTTGCAACTACGTGGATGGAACTAGAGGGTATTATGCTAAGTGAAGTTAGTCAGAGAAAGCCAAATTCCTTTAACTTCACTCCTATGAGGACTTTCAGATACAAAACAGAGGGAAGGGAAGCAAAAATAATATAAATACAGGGAGAGAGACAAAACATAAGAGACTCTTACACCTGGAGAACAAACAGAGGGTTACTGGAGGGGTTGTGGGAGGGGGGATGGGCTAAATGTGTAAGGGGCATTAAGGAATCGATATTGTTGCACTATATGCTAACTAACTTGCATATAAAGTCAAGAAAATAAATATAAACAAAAAAAGAAGATCCAGACGCTTGGGGGACATTCCCTCCGGGCCGCTCTCTTCTGGGGCTGAGCTGGAGCCATCCTGTGGACAGAGATTGTGTCCCCAGACCTCCACAGTCCCCACTGCTCCCTAAGCTCCCCCTGCCTCTCCAGACTTGGCCCCTGGAGTCATCTGAGTTTGCTCTCCTCCCTGCTGCCTCATGGAGCTTCACTTCCTCATCTGGGCATGAGCCACAGCCATGTCAGCCTGCCCCAGTCCCTGGCCAGGGGTGTCAATGGGCTGAGAAGGTAGCCCTCAAGGCCGGCCCTGCAGAGGCAGCTGAGAAGGGGAGGAGGTGGGCCAGGAGTTGGGAACAAGGGCTCTGGGAAGTGTCCCCAAGGTATGCCACGGCTTCTGACTTCCCAAGATCCACCCTAACAGTCCCTCATATGGCCCTCCATCAGGCATTTGCAGACCCCAGCCAGCGGGTGTCTGTGGTCCCAAGGTCAACACTGAGGGCACACAGCAGCAGACGCCCGGCCCAACACTCCAGTTCTGGCATGTATAGCTCATGTATGGCACATGTGCTCATGTATAGCACAGCATCCTGTGAGGTGGCTGTGGCCAGGCCCACTTGCAGGGAGACAAGGGGCTTGCCCGAGGTCATGCACATTAATAGGGGTTAGAACCTCAGTCTGCCAGTCTATAAAGCTGCCTCTCAAAGAGCAGACCATGTCCCCAGGAGACTGGTCATCAGGCAGTTACAATCAGGTGATTTGAGTATAGATTGGGTGAGTGTGTCAGGGTGGGGGGTGGGCAGTGGGCAGGCAGGGTCGGAAGAGCAGAGTCCTGAAGGGGGAGGGGCTTTGCTAGGTGCTGAGGATTCAGCTTGTGCAAAGGCCCAGGGGTGGGATGCAATGGGGGCGACAGGGCTCGCATGCTAAGGCAGGAGCAGCGGGGTGGGACAGAAGGTGACGCTGGGTGCACTCGCCCCCATGTGTGGAAGCTCCCAGATTCCCCCCTCCTCCCGGCTCCACCCACATCCTGGCAGCCCTGTCTCCACGGCTCCATCTGTCTCCTGCCCCGAGGCCCGGCCCCCTAGCCGTCTCCTCAGCGTCCTGAGCTTCCACACTGTCCTGTCTTGGCTCAGACACAACAGATGGATTCCCGCCCTTGAAGTGATAATTAGTTTCTCATTACCGAGAGGTACCATCCTGACATGTCCTCAAAGTTCAAAATAAATTAAACAGTCTGGAAAAAAAAAATCCAGACTGTTAATGGTGTAAATGAGCACGGAAGTAAGAGAAGGTCCCTCGGCTCCTATTAATGATGGAGCCCTTCTGGTCCTAGAGAGAGGGAGGAGGTGGGCTTGACCCACAGGTGGCCTGTGTCTATTCAGTATTCTATCTATCGTCACATTTTTCTCAGCCCGTTTCTGCATCTGGCCCAGAGCCCTTAGAGAGCTCACGGACTGGAGAGGAACCAGGGTGATCACAGCCCTGTGCCGGAGGGGGTCTCGGTGAGGCCAGAGGGGGCTGTGGAAGGCGGTGGGAATCAAGAAGGGCTTCGAGGAGGAGGGTCTCCCAGGATGAGCCATCATCTGGCCACAGGGAAGCAATGGGAATACATGATGATGAGTAAGTGAATGAACGAATGAACGAATGAACAAATGGGTGCCCATCCAACAGAGAGCAAGGAGGAGCAGCCAGCCCAGGCCCGGGTGGAAACGCGAGGCACCCTGAGTGGGAGGGCTGTAGTGTGATAACTGCCACACACCTGTCCTTATGGCCCTCTCGCTGCCACACCTAGCCTGAGCCGGCTGCATGGGAGCCCTGCTCTGTCCTCTGCTCCCGGACACTGCTCATCATTCCTAGCAACATCCCCCAGGGTGGCCTCAGTATCCCCACGTGTACTTGTACCTGCCCCCTGGGGGCTGGCTGAGTTCAACAGAGTGATAACGCAGACTCGGGCTAATTAGCTAGAAAGGTGAAACCAAGGAGTACCGAAGGCACAAAATACAGACTCGAGACAAAGCTAAGATTCCACACTAATAATTAAGACACGGGCGTCCCGCTGCGCCTCAGGGCCTTTGCACTTGCTCTTCTCGCAACCTGGAACTCTGCCCAGTGCATCACTTGCTCCCGAAACACCTTTAGGAACTGTGTCCAACATCCTTCCTGATTTTATTTTTCTCCACTCTATACGCAGCCACCTGACTTGGCGTACACGTCACTTCTTTTTTTTTTCGTCTCTCCCACTAGACCGTTGGCTACATGAGAATGGAGACCCCTGCTGGCTTGAGCCACCGCTGTGCCCTGGTGTCTGGAACCAGCCTGGCATAAGAGGGCCTCAGTGAATGTGCCCCGGGTGAGTGAATGTTGTAGACCACAAACCAGAATGTCCTGGGTAGTGCTGAGGGCTGTTTATTCACCCTTTATTGACCCCCTACGTGTGCCTGGCACCGACCTAGGCGTAGACCCAGCAATGAATGAGACAAAACAAACAAACAAACAAACAAACAAACAAACAACAACCCCCAGATACCTCTGTGCCCTGCTCCTGAGGCAAAGACACTGTGGAGGGCAGACAGTGAGCACACTGTGTTAGAAGGGGCATGCGCGGCAGAGGAAAGGCAGGAGTCAGGAGGCTCAGAAGTGCCAGGGTGGGGCTGGAGGAGGCTGGGGGCCAGCCACGGCTGGGGCGTGGGGGAACAATCATGGGAGGAGAGATTGCACAGGACCTGGTGCCCTTGTGCATGAGGACTCTTCCTCCGGATGGGGGAGCCGTGCCTGGGTGCTTGAGCAGGGGTGGAGCCCTGAATGCCCCGAAGGGATGAAGTTGGTAATGGCAAGGGAGACTAGGGGTGGGGGACGCTGTGACTGGGGGTTGGGTAGGCGGGGATGGTTCCTCTGAGAAGGTGACATGTAAGATGAGGCCGGTGTGCATGCGTCTGTCTGCCTGACAGGTCGCGTGCCGAGTCACTTTGACTTGACCTCTCTGGCTTGTCACCACCCCCTCCCGCCCCCAGGAAGAATCCTCCTTCTAGGGGCCCACTCGCCAAATAGAAACGACCAACGCAGAGCCCACACCCCCCCACCTCCTTTCAGGCTGTCAGACTCTCCGACTCCGGGCCACTGTCTACCTGGAGTAATCACCCCCGGGCCAGGTACCAGATCATTTGGGACAGCCCCCACCCAGGCCCCAGGGTCCTGAAATTATCCACACTAGCCAATCCTAAGCGTGTCACCTGCCTTGCTTGTTCCCTCCTGCAGAAACCACAAGTAAGGCGCCTGTCACAATTGTCCCTCCTCCTGGGGTTTCTTCACGTGGCCCTGCACGGTGTGGCGTGCCCCTTTCTCCTGGGAACCGTGAGTAACAAACTCTTCTCAAAGGCATCGTCTCCTGATCTGTAGGCCTTACTGAACCTCAGATTTTCTCTAGATACACTTTATTTTAAAGCAGCACTACCAGACCCTTTGCAGACAATTAAGAGTAACAAACAAATGGACTGTATACGTTGTCATGACATCTACAGCAAAGTTAATGTTATTAGAAGTCCTTCCCCCCATAAAATGGCAGGTTCTGTAAGAGCGGAGGGTGTATAGGAAATGACCCTGAGCAGACCAGGCACCTGCGAAGTCCTCGGTATCTGTCTCCCCAGACTGAGAGCTCAGGCCCAGTCGTCCCCAAGTCCCAGGCTCCACCTTCCTACCGTGCTTGCTGTTTGGTCGGTTTGTCAAATTCAGCTTTTAAGCTTGTCAGCTTCGCAGGGAACTTGTCAGCTCCAAACTCATCTTTCGAGCAATAATCAAGTTACACCGTGCGCGAGACGGCCCGTTCCCGGAGTTATTTAATTAGAATCCGCAGCTATTAGCGGGGCGAGAGTCAGCACAGCCTATTTCAAAGCCAGCTACCTCTCTGGCGGAGGGTGGGAATGCACGGTGTGGGAGGGAAGAGGATGAAGTCCCTGAAGATACGAGGTAGACTCCTTACGTTGGGAGCGTGGAGCCTCTTGCATTTCCAGGGAAGCCCCTGGAGAGGGGAGGGCTAGAGCCGAGCTTGGCTGTTCACCCCACGGAAGGAAGGGCTGAGAATTTCGGAGCGCTGCGGTTCTGGGAGCAGCCTGGCCCAAAGGAAGCACACGGAAAAGTCTGCCCCAAGACTGCTGTCCTGGTTACGACAAGGTTCAGCTGCTGTCACGGAGGTGCCCCGCATGAGTTTGCATCTCTCTCCGGCTCGGTCTACAGGCAGATGGTCCAGGGCTGGCCTGGCAGGGCTGCCCCAGGAAGCTCCTCTCCCCAAAGCCCTGTCATCCCAGAGGAGCCGCCCTGGGGCCAGGGTGGGAGTTTGCGTTCCCAGCAGCAGGACAGGGAGAGAAGCACAAAGGGCCTGGTTCTCTGCTAGGAGACACCCCAGAAGGACAAATCGCTTCCCGTCCCATCCAGGGGGGAGAGTCTGGTCACTCAACCGGCCCTGCCGCAGAGGATGCCAGGAACCCTAGGGTCTTGGGCGGCCAGACCAAAGTCCGGTGTCTGGTTACTCCGAGTAGTAGATAATGCCACCGGGAGCCACACGGACACGTCTGCCACATCCCCTTTAATGTCCTCTCTCGGCACTGACCGCTCTCTACCCTGAGTTCATGTTTTACGAGAGACTGTTCATCACACAAGCTGCATGAAGTAATTTCATAATTCAGGAAGCAGGTGAGAACCCACCAGGGGTGTCAAATCGCTGAGGGACGCGATGACTGTCTCTGAAGCTCCCCACCCAGAGCCCACTGTGCACCTGCAGCCAAAGGTGTCTTGTGTTGCGGAAGTCGTCACGTTGGTCCCCACTCTTTAGAACATGAAGACTGTCCCCGAGAACCCGCTTGGACTAAGGAGACCAGAGGCAGCCAGGGGCCCTGAGCTCACAGGAGAAAGTCTCATTGGTGGAGCATCCCGTGCTCCCAGTAGACTGCTTCCCAGGCCCTGAGCTAGGGGACATTCAAGTTTGGGGATGCAGAGCAAAATGCACTAGTGGGCGTGGTCCTGGAAATAAGGGGTGCTGCTCCAAACGCCCACCCCTGCCTGCCTCCCCCCACCTCTGTCGTGTATGTGTACAGCTTCCTTTGGTGTGAAAACCCTCCAGGTTCCTGTGGGGGGGGGGGATCCCTCCCCATGCGGGATATGGAAAAGCTAGATTCCTGCATTACAGTGGAGACTCAGCTGCAACGTTTGGGACCCCTAAGCTACTTTGGGGGCCCACCCCCACACCATTTCCACTCCCACACAGGCTGGTTCTCAGGACTTTGTTACCCTGTTGTGAAGTCTTGGTCATAAGCAACATAGGCCACGGGACCTAAATGTTCCCCTTGGCCCTTCTGAAAATGTGGGGCAATGTTAGTGTAGGAAGGTAGGATACAATCTCTACATTGCTTTCTTTTTTTTTTTTTTAATTTTTTTAATGTTTATTTATTTTTGAGAGACAGAGAGAGACAGAGCATGAGCATGGGAGGGGCAGAGAGAGGGGGAGAGACAGAATCCGAAGCAGGCTCCAGGGTCCGAGCTGTCAGCACAGAGCCCGACGCGGGGCTCGAACCCACAAACTGCAAGGTCACGACCTGAGCTAAATTGGGACACTTAAACAACTGAGCCACCCAGGCGCCCCACAATCTCTACATTTCTGTAAAAAAAATTTGTTTTAACATTTCTTTATTTTTGAGAGAGACAGAGACAGAGTGAGAGCTGGGGAGGGGCAGAGAGAGAGGGAGACACAGGATCTGAAGCAGGCTCCGGGCTCCGAGCCATCAGCGCAGGGCCCGACGAGGAACTCGGACCCAGGAACTGCAAGATCGTGACGTGAGCCGAAGTCGCCCACTCACCGACTGAGCCACCCAGGCGCCTCCACAGTCTGCATTTCTGCCCTGCAATACTCCCACGACAAGTCCCTTAGGTGAGTTTTCCATTTAGTTGTTCTGGTGAATTCCCTAGGACTACATCACTCCACACTCCTCCGACCGGGACATGCAGGGCCCCAATTCTGTGCGGTGAGGATGCAAACAGAGTATCTGTGATACACCTTCCTGCGGCATCGACTTCATTACAAGATTTGGAATAACGGCCTCCCTCCTCCCCATACAAAAAACACAAGAGCAGGGGAGGAGAGAGATGCCTCAGGAAAAGCAGCCAGTCTCTAAAGCTTCACCCAGCTGGCGACAGGACAGACCCGCAGCTCGGGTGGCCTCTCCTCTTGTAGGCCGCGGACACGAGATACCCTCTTGATGGGAATCCACTGCAGAGAACTCTGAGGGGTGTGCACATTCCCGTTGTCCGCGGGACCGTATCTGCTTGCCCGGGCCACCGTGTCCACACGGTGCACCCACGTTGCATCACACACACCCGCGTGGGTTTGGGTCCGACTCCTGGCCAGTGTCCCGCACCTGTCCCGGGGCTTCCTGGAGCTCAGCATCTTTCGCTGCACTTAAAATGCAGGGACGGGGAACCTGGGTGGGCCTCCATCCCTCAGCATCCCACACGTGGTTTTGCTCAGGTCGTGATCTCACAGTTTTGTGAGTTGGAGCCCCACATCGGGCTCTGAGCTGATAGCACAGAGGCTGCTTGGGTTCTCTCTCTGCCCCTCCAGCACTCGCACTGTCCCTCTCTTTCAAACAAGTATTTATTGAAGTTGCTTTAAACTTCGAAAATGAAACAAAACAAAACAAAATAAAATGGAGGCACGAAGCCTTGGCTCTCTCATTTGGGTTTTATTTTATTGTTTTGAAAACTCTTTTTTTTCAATCGTATGCAGTTTCTACACAGCGGTTTTCTGGCTCTAGGGACGTGCTCCCTGGCTCCCAGCGTTCGCCGTGCGTGTCTGCGTCTGTGGTGAATGGGTCACACCTGGCCGGGCTAATGGTTCTCATGATGCTGGTTCCTACAGAAGTCAAAAGGCTCCGCTTTGAGAATATGCTGGAGCTGCAGAAGGCTGGAATGAGGCTCCAGGAGAGGGCTGGGCTCTAGGCTGGTGGGAGACTGCCTGGACGTTTTGCCTTCTGCTCTGTCATTACCTGAGGCAGCCGGGGGGTCCTCGGTGTCATGGCCTGGCTCCACATAAGGACTGAGTCCTTCCTCCTGCCCTATATTTTCCCATCGGTCCTTCATAACGGCTTTGAACTCTGCTCTCTTGCTTGGGTGGACGCTCATCAATTTCCTCCAAAGGGTTTCTCATTTGAGGGTCGCAAATACTAGAACATAGTTGCATTCCCCGCTCGGTATTTGTCCTGGCGCCTCCCAGAAGACCCCCCCGCCCCAGATGGCTGGAACTTGGATTGGGGAAGGGCTGTGGCTCCTGGAGTCAACAAAAAGGAAGGGCCTCACCATGATGGTGTGGCCCTCCACCTTGTGCTTCCTACAACTCCAAATCCAGCAGGTCACTATCCCACCGACACTCCTCCAGCCTGTGAAGCTGTTCTGGATCTGGTCCCACCCGTCGCCCTGGCCAATCTCCTGTGCCATGTCCCCGGGCCTCCTGGAGCTCAGCATCGTTCCCTGCACTTAAAACGAGGGACGGGGCTCCTGGGTGGGCCTCAGTGGCTCAAGCGTCCCACTCTTGGTCTTGCTCAGGTCGCCATCTCACAGTTTTGTGAGCTGGAGCCCCGCGTCGGGCTCCGAGCTGATAGCACAGAGTAGACTTGGGATTCTCCCTCTGTCCCTCCCCCACTCACACTGTCCCTCTCTAAGTACATATTCATTTAAGTTTTTTGAAACGGTATCCCTTCCCACGTGCTATGTGTTCAGGGGTGTATATTTCTTCTCTTGACGCGGGCACTCGCCCAATGGGACAGGATCCCATCCTTGGTGTTATCTCTGGGGCTCTTTTTAGGAGTTGGGGGGAGAGGGGAGACCCAGGAAATGGGAATTGACCTAAGCAGGGGCTGGCATGGCTGGCTGCCCAACCTTCTACCCAGATCCATTCCTGGCATTAGAACTTCTGTTCCCAGGGAAGTGGTCTCCTCTGCCCCCCCTGGGCCCCACTGTGCGACGCTGTGTCTGTATATTGTATACAAAGGTACTTGTCTTTTCACTTTGTAAACTACAATGGGCATGGATTAAACCAATATAAACAGATAAAAAGAATAATCAAATACAATAAAACCCAGGTAAAGTGAAAGAACAAAATAAAGACACGGACTGTGGCTCAGCTGCTTCCTTCGGTGCAGCTTCCTGTCTTCCTTCAGTGTAGGTTTCAAATGGTGTTATTTGATGATATTTATTAAGGTCAAAGGGGTATGATTTTATTCCCTTTTTTAGGTGTCACATAGCAAAACGCTGTTACTAAGAATCTGAATAACCTTCGTACCGGTCCCTTTTGGCTCGTGTTGCCAAATCGGGATCCTGGGGTCATTGTCCATGGCTCACAGTATTCACTACTGGCGGTGGACCTTGTTCCCATGACAGAGGCTGGGCCCCGTCGGTTCCCTCTGGGGCTCAGCTTAGTGCTGGGGATGTTGCTGCCGGATGATGTGCCCGAGCTCCAGTGGAGGGGGGGGGGGGGGGGCGGGGCGGGGCTGAACTGGAGCTGGAGGAGAAGGCTCCAGGGCTCCGCTAGGGGGCTGGGCTCCCTTTGGGGATCCTGGACTCTAGGCTGGCTGGGAGACTGTCTGGCATTTTTTCCTTGTGCTCTGTCTCCTGGTGCCCTTCGGGCCTCGGCTTCTCTTTGAAGAGTTCGGCAGGTATAGCGGGCTCGCCGGCAGTCTTTTGTCCTGCCACTGACCTGTTGTACCTCCTGGTTTGGGGAAGGACTGTGGCTGTGGGAGTCGGCAAAACGGGAGGGCCTTACCATGATGGTGTGCCCTGTGATGAGGGAGCATAAGGTAGGCTGAGGGCAAAATACAGGCCGGTACTGCACCCCTCCCGCCCCCCTGGTTGGAATATGTTTGATAACCCCAGACAGTCCTGGCTACCCAAGAAGAAAGGAAAGGGGTTTAAGTGCTTGCCATGGTGATGTGTGGAAAGTAAGGCCAGTGGAAAATAAATCCCCTTACTGCCTACAGCCTGTTGACAAGTCCTTGAAACAGGCAGAGTGGCCTCCCTGTGGGAGCTCAGCTGCCCCGAGGATGACATTTTGGTGGGGGACAAAAGAGAACCTTAGCTTCACATGATCCCAACCTCGAGGATCCTCGAGGATCCTTCCTTCGAGGAAGTCTGCTTCCTTTCTCTCAAGTCCCCCAAGATAGAAGCTGGCAATCATCCTGCAAGCTTCTACTTTTCTCTTTTCCTCCTTCACTCTCATTTCAGGGGCTTTTCGGGGAGTGTGGTCTTACTGGAACACTCTCCTGTCGATTGAGCAGGCTGCCACCCTCTAGCCCCGGCCACTCTGTGGGGAGGAGAGCGCCTGCCCTTTGGCTGCAAGGGCAGCCCTGGCCGGGATGGTAATGAGATCCAGAAACTTGATGTCCTGTCTTCACTCCTGTCCTTAGACAACGTTGTCTGCGTAGGGCACGGGACAGCCACCTAAGCCACGAAGCCTAAGACTCCCAAGTGAGGTTTCCTCGTCAGGGGTCTAAGGTGATCCCCTCCACAACTCTGGACTAGCCACCTCTGGCCCAACAGCTCCACTGGGAGACGGCGGGAACCAGTACCTGAGTGAATTAAAACCCAACTGGGGACCGTTCCCTAGGGGAGTTGCTTGTGAAGACTCTATGGGTGGGACTGTCACTTGGACCATGATGGATTTCCACCTGTGCCGCTTTCTGTCAATGTCCTCTACTAACTACTACTGAC